>NC_133321.1:4202208-4431588 GCF_012295235.1 Primulina huaijiensis
ATCAAATTTTCGAACCATGACTTAGTTGGGCACATATGGAAAGTGCATCCCGAGTCGAGAATCCAGTTAGTGTTAGGATCTTGATCCGAGATCATTAGGGCTTCAGCTGATTCATAACCATCTGATGCTATGGCTGCTTCACCACTGGTGTTTAATCTGTCTTGAGGCTTCCTTGGTTTTTCGGGGCAATTTCTTTTAAAGTGTCCTTCTCGATGGCAATTGAAGCACTTGTATTTGACTGGATTCTTGGATCTTGATCTGTTTCTTGGACTCTTTTGTGTTCTTTTTTCTATCATTCCTCGAACATGAAGCATTTCACCTTGGGGTTCTGTAGAGATTAGATGTTTCTTCTGAAGTTCTTTAGCTTGGATTGCCGATAAGACTTCATCCAATGAAATTGATCTCTCTCTACCATATAACATTGCTTCCTTGAAATTTTCATACGTATGTGGTATGGCATTCAACAGAAACAGAGCTTTATCCTCTTCTTCAAGTTTGATGTCCAGATTATCCAAGTCATCCAAGATTTTGTTGAACTCATCAATCTGATCTAAGATGCTTTTCTCCTCTCTGATCTTGAAAGAGTACAATCGTTGCTTCATGTATAGACGATTGGCTAAAGATTTTGTCATATACAACTTTTCCAACTTGTTCCAGATTGCTTCTGCCGACTTCTCTTTCGAGACTTCTCGAAGAACTTTATCCCCGAGGCTGAGGATTATCATGCTGTGAGCCTTCTCCAAGATTGATGCCTTATCAGTATCCTTTAGTGTTGCTGACATATTCGCTTCTCCTCCCAACGCTTCGATTAATCCTTGTTGTACCAAGATTGCACGCATCTTGATCCTCCACAAGCCAAAGTCGTTTTTCCCAGAGAATTTCTCAATGTCGAATTTCAACGAACCCATTCTTTCCGACGCTTCCCACAGACGGCGCCACTTGTTAGAGTTCGTTCCTTATCTGTTGATCTTTCTTGGATTTGCCAAGTGATCACGCATGCATGCACCAGATTTCTCACGCCTCATGCAACTGAAGAAAATGCAAAAGTATTTACGTGGTTCGGCGGAATTCGCCTACATCCACGGGAGGGCAACCAAAATTGTATTGATCAAAGATGGATTACAATTACAGAGCCTTTGATACCCAAGAATACAAAAGAAAAGAAGCTAAAATACTCTCAACAATGGAGTTCCTCCCTCTCTTTTCTTTCTCTCTCGGTCCTCTGTATTTCTTTTGTGAGTCAGTGTGTTGTGTTTTCGTGTTCTCTCTTTCCTTTTATTTTCCCTCATTGACTTCCATCGGTTGATTCCCAAGTTTGTTAGGGCCAATGGAATCCTGATATCTCCACACCGGTATGATATTGTCCACTTTGGGTTTTAACCCTCATGGTTTTGCTTTTGGAACCACCCAAAAGGCCTCATACCAATGGAGATATCATTCCATCTTTATTAACCGATGATCTTTCTCTAGATCTTCCAATGTGGGACTTTGGTTGCATCCCAACAGGTGACTTCCATTTAATGAAGTGACCAATTCAAACGAGCGGCAACGCTAAGTAGTGTTGAAAAGTGACAATCTTAGCAACAAGACAAAACGTATCATGGTAATCAACTCAATGTTGTTGAGTATAGACTGCAAGCCTTCAATCCGAGTTATACTTTATCTTGCAAACCCATTCATTGTCTATAGCAGTTTTTCCATGAGGAAGTGGAACAAGTTCCCAAGTGTTATTTGCAACCAAGGTTGTCTGTTCTTGATCCATAGCATCCTGCCAACGTGGATTGAGTTTTGCTTCATGATAACTACTAGGTTCCTTTTGTGTAGGGGCGAGCAATCAGATCGGATTAATACGAACCCGATCGGATGTATTTTCGAGTAAGTCAAACAAATAGTACCTGAACTCAACTATATTTAGTCGAATTGGGCTTGGGTTGAAAATTTGTACCCGAAATACCCAACCGGGTACAAGAAAACTCTATTTGTTTTTTTTATATATACAAAAATAGATATGAGTTTATTTGGAGAGATCCAAATTTTGGCCTTTCGAAATTTGAAGACCCAATTACAACATTCGATGTTAAAGTTGAAAAGTCGAAACCCTTTCTTTCTCTGGTTCAAGCGGGCGATCGACAAACAACTTATTTGTCCCCAAGTTTCTCAAACGTAAATTGGAAAACCATTGAACATTGTTGCTTTGTATAATTATTATTTGAAAATTTTGCAACTGTGGACAATTGATCATTTGGCCTTGATTTTAGGATGTCAGTCTCATGAAATGTTTTGATTTATGTTTTTAAAAAAGTAATATTATTATTATTATTATTGTTAGAATATTTAATGTTCGCAATCTTAAGTTTGATATTAACAAAACTAGTTATTGTATTTCTAACATATTTACTCATGTGTGAAGTTGCAAACACAAGAAGGAAACTGAAACTAAATTTAGCCAAACTGAGTTTCTGACGAGCTTCGGTGTTTTTATGATATCTCTCAGCTGGATGATTCAAATGACAATCCGCCAACTTGACCAATTAGAAAACTTAATTTGGAACAAGTCGTACATCACGTCAATTGGGAAAAATCGGATGTTATCTAGGTCAAACAGTTCGCTGAATGACCAAACTGATTGCACGAAAACAACAATCAGTTGGGTATGAACAGTTGCAGTATTTTGGCTATATCTCTCAGCTCGGTTATTGAAATGAAGCGATTCAGTATGCGATGAAAATATAAGATGATTATCTACAAATTATCTTCAGAAGTCAAAGTCTGAATCGAAGTTTAAGAAGCTACTGGTTTTGCACAAACTGAAACCAGCAAGGCTGCTTTCAGCACACCAGTTGAGCTGTTGAACCAGTTGAGCCGCTGACCGGTTGAACTGTTGACCTGTTGAAATGCTGACCAGGTTGAACAACTGACCAGGTTGAACGGCTGACCGGTTGAACCACTGACTCGATTGAACTGCTCACCAGTTGAGCTGCTGACCAGATTGAACTGTTGACCAGCTGATCAATTTAGGCTCGGGAAAATGTCCAGCAGGTTGAATTTGACAGTTGCAATTTCAAAAATAGTACTAAAATTTTCCAATCAGTCTTATCCTTGTTTCTAACATATATATCATTGTTAAGGCCTATGAATACTACATCTTCAAGATCAAACAAGAGCTTTTGAAGAAGATTAAAAGTATGGGTAATTAGCATGAAGAAATCTACTAGTTGAGAGCACAAGCCCTTGTGTAAGGATACATTTGAGATATACACTGTAAATGATAAATTCCTCATACACAATCACTTATACATATACGAGAGAGTTGAATTTCAAATTTTAGTTGAGTGAGTCTTCACACAAGGACATTAAAGATTGCGTTTGTAGTCTTGACATTAGAAACGTTAAACATTATGCAGATTGTGAGGTTGCGGCCTACAATTGAGAGTATTCTAGGAGTTTCAATTATGCAAGAGATAAATCCTAAGTTGAAATGATTTTGTACAAGGTGTTGTATAAATCAAAGTCTTCTAGTGGATCATTCTAAGGAGAAGAAATGGTGACGTAGGAGTTGTTAATCTCCGAACATCCATAAACAAATTCGTGTCTATTTATATATTGTATTTACTTATCATTTCTATTGTTTTTAAAGATGCATTATTGAAGTATTTTATGTGTTCTTCAAATACCAAAATATTGTATACCAAATGTTTGATAAAATGCTTCAATCAAAATATTTTTACTCATTCAACTTGTATATATTTTAAATGCTTTACAGAATATTTAATCGCTTTTTACGAAGGATTATTTTGAGTGTCTTTCGCTTGGTTTGAAAACCAAACTCGATTTAATTCATCGATGTTCAATATTCCAAAAACCGAACTATTGTAACTCAACGATGATCCCCCTAATCGATCCTGTCATTATTTTATAAGAAGGACCACCCGAACCTTACCCTTCCCAATCCCGATAGTATCATGTACTCGACTAGTCTTGTAGACACTATACCCTACCGACCCTACCCGAACCCGATAGTATCAAGTACCCAATTAGTCGGGTTCAGGTAATAGAAATGCTACCCGAAAAAATTGGGTACTACACCCGAACTACTCGAAATCCGACCCATGCCCACCCCTACTTTTAGGCAAAAAAACTGCTAAGTGTGCTTGATAAGAAGGGGATAAATGATAATATGTAAAAAATTTGGAAATTGAATGAGAAGAAATAGAGGAAATTTACAATGTATGATATATAAATAATAAAATCATGTCGAGTCACTCGAGTGCAATGTCGGAACAAAAATTAGAGTAGTAAGAGGAATGTGAGGATCATGAACTGGAAGGGACGGAGAACTCGGATGAGATGGAGGAGGACACATAAAAAGCATTTTAAAGTGAAATTTATTCAAAAGTATAAGAGTGGTAAAAGGGAGAGGAGCTTGAAATTTTAAGGATCAAGCTATCTAAACACATGAAGTTTAATGTGCATCAAGTAAGTCCAAGTAACAACAGTGTAGATTAAAAATATAGAGAAATCATATATTCACAGTCAATATAATCCAAGAGTGTGTCTCATATGAGACCGTCTCACGGATCTTAATCTGTGAGACGAGTCAACCCTACCCATGTTCACAATAATCTGTGAGACCGTCTCACACAAGTTTTTGCCATAATCCAAAGTCGGAGAAGCCCAATTTGAGAAGTAAAATCTGTTTTTTTAAAAATAATTCATAACCAGTCAAAAGTGCTTATTTTGAATTTTTTATTAGTCTTTTTTTTTTTTTTTTATTATCAAAAGTGATTTTATCGTATAGTTTCCAAAAGTTCAGTAAATTCTTTTGACTCGCACATTCAAGAATTTCATTTCATATAAAAAGTTTCCGCATTATCAGAGAAATTCTCACACATCATAAGCATATTTACTCGATCAAACACTTTCTTCTTCACAAAATCAAGCCCGCCAATTTTTTTTTTCCCATCTTCGACTTTAGCAGCGAGCTGAAATCCTGCTTTAGTTCTTTGATCTTTCATAAATCCCACGAGCATACTACAAAAAGGAGGCGCAATAGATCTCATATTAGTGTACTTCTTTTCAAATTTGTTTGCTTTTTGTTGGTTTTGGATTTGTTAGCTCATTCTCGACCGCATAAATTGTGGGATTTAGTTATTATTTGCTGTATCTGTTTATTTTAGCGCAAAAGCTAGGGTTCTTCTGTTACGGTACCTGATTGCTACTCTGTTAATAATTTTTTTGATCGAGTTTACTCCTCGGTGCATTTTTGATTAACCAGGCACTTCCCATTTTGTGAAAAATCTAGTTTTGCTTGTGTCTTGTTGTTGAATTGATTGGGTTAATCTAATTTTGATTCGTCGTGTGTGGAAGTGTAAATTTTGTGTGCTTTGGATGCGGTGGTGTTTGTTTTGTTTTTCTGGTTAAGGTTATATTGGTGGGTTTGAGTGAGGAACAGATGTGTGCAATGTCGTGAGAAATGAAGGCTTGTCTTGTCAAGAAATGGGGTGCGTTTTTGGGAAAGAGATTTCATCTGGGCCGTCTAGTGGTGCTGCCGTAGATGGAAAGGGGAGGGTTGACGTAGAAGAGAGAGATTCATCTAGGCCACCAGGCAAGAGAGAAAAGGTAGTAGTTGATTCAGTAAGTAAATCTGAGGTTGGTGGTGATGCTGGTGAGGTTCGAAATGGCGAAAATCAGAAGGAGGAGCTGAAGGAGGGGAATGAACGGCGTGCAAAGGGTGAGAGGAGGAAGTCTAAGCCAAATCCAAGGTTAAGTAATCCCCCCAAACACATCCACGGGGAACAAGTGGCTGCTGGGTGGCCATCTTGGCTCTCAGCTGTTGCGGGAGAAGCCATCAATGGTTGGACACCACGCCGTGCTGATACATTTGAAAAAATTGAGAAGGCAAGAGGCTGTTCATTTTGTTACCATCTTTTCTTTTTTAGTTTGTTCAACAACTACTTGAATGTAGTCTGTAATTTTTGCTAAGTCTGTAATTTTTGATATGGTTATTGTGTTTAGATCGGACAAGGTACTTATAGTAATGTGTATAAAGCTAGAGATGCCATAACGGGGAAGATTGTTGCATTAAAGAAGGTTAGGTTTGACAATTTGGAGCCTGAAAGTGTGCGATTTATGGCTAGGGAGATATTAATTCTACGCCGATTGGATCATCCCAATGTTGTCAAACTGCAAGGATTGGTGACATCAAGAATGTCATGTAGTTTGTACCTGGTGTTTGACTACATGGAGCATGATTTAGCTGGCCTTGCTTCTAGCCCTGGGATCAAGTTTACGGAGACGCAGGTGAGATTCTTGTTTTTTGTCTCTTTGCTTTATTCATTTTGGTAGTGAGTAGTTCCTTGATATATAATTTTGTTTGGTTGTAGAGTCGTTCTCTTATGTTTTCATTGTGTGATTGATTTATAGGTTAAATGCTACATGCATCAGCTGTTGTCTGGCCTTGAACACTGCCACAACCGCCATGTATTGCATCGTGATATAAAGGGATCAAACCTTCTTATAGATGATGAAGGCGTACTTAAGATCGCTGATTTTGGATTAGCTTCCACCTTCGACCCAAACAGCAAGCAGCCCATGACTAGTCGTGTGGTAACACTATGGTACAGGCCTCCAGAGCTGCTTCTTGGTGCCACCTATTATGGATTAGGTATTGACTTGTGGAGTGCTGGATGCATTTTAGCCGAGCTGTTTGCCGGGAAGCCTATAATGACTGGGCGAACAGAGGTAGATGTCACATGTCATGATTTTAACCTCATGTTTGTACTGTTTACATATTTTCATACACACTCTCTCTCTCATGAATTCTTTAGGTAGATTTCATATCCTGAATGGAACCTAGATGGAGAAAAAAAATAAACAAAAACAAAAAGAGTAATTATGAACTACAATTTACTTCAGTGCTAGAATACGTAATCTGAAATACAAGTGTTTGTGAATGCTAGTTGTTTGATTCTCATTGCTTGGCATTTTGGAGTAGCTATATCTGTTGATGCTTAGGACAATATTCAGCACCAATATTTCATGTACATGAGATCATAGTTTTGTTGACTTAGCCTGAAAACTATGTGTTATTCTTGTAGGTGGAGCAGTTGCATCGGATTTTCAAGCTATGTGGTTCACCATCAGAAGAATATTGGAAGAAATCGAAGCTTCCTCATGCAACCATATTCAAGCCCCAACAATCATATAAAAGATGCATAGCACAAACATTTAAAGATTTTCCGCCATCATCATTGCCTCTAATAGATCGTCTACTTGCAATTGATCCAGCTGAACGCCAAACTGCTACGGCTGCATTAGAGAGTGACGTGAGCTCCTCTAATCTTGCAATGAAGTGAAGAATACTCTTTTCTTTGAAATAATATTTCAAGAGTCGCGATCTAATTTTGTATGGAGCATAATAACAGTAATTTATCCAATTTTCTTGTTTACAGTTTTTCACAACAAAGCCTTATGCTTGTGATCCGTCAGCCCTTCCAAAGTACCCGCCGAGCAAGGAGATAGATGCTAAGCGTCGCGATGAAGAAGCTAGGAGGTATGAAAACAGCTATTTTGTTCATACTGATGTTTTTAAGGTTCAAATAAATAAATGAATGCATGTATTTGCATGTGTTGGCATACAGACTTGTTATGTATTGCCATCTAGTAATATGATTTGTGTTTCGTCTGATGGATGGATGAACAGTTGCTTGTGAGCTTCATTGAGTTTCTGTTAAAGAATAAATGATTTTTTTTCGGCTGCAGGATAAGAGCTGCCGGTAAAACACAAGCGGATGGTGTGAAGAAAACACGTGCACGTGATCGGCAGCGAGCAATTCCGGCACCCGAAGCCAATGCTGAGCTGCAAGCTAATATTGATGTAAGTTAAATAAGATACACGAGTCCGCCTCCCATTTATTGAATTCTTCGTGCTTTTCCTTCATAGGTTTTTGGTGATTCACGATGAATAATTGATTTAAGCCATTCGTCTGTGTCTGGAATTACTGCTCTCTTTTCTCTATTTTCTCTTCATTCTTCTTTTTTTATTACATTTGTGTTTTAGAATCATCAATTCTCTCGTATTCCGTGGTTTGTTATTTTTGTATGAATTCTCATAAATCACGTTTCTGTTGCTCCCATTGGAGTAGAATAATGGTTTGAGTTTCTGATCTTGCTAGCATTTTAGACAGAAAAAGGGAACACGCTCAAAATACTTAAAGATAGCGTCTGGACATTGGGATCACATAACATTTTACTATGACCGAAGTGAGAACAAGAGATCATTTAGAACAAAAAAAAGAAAAGAATGCACTGAGTTATAATGTATCTGATTTCTTGGGAAATTGTGGGTCGTTGTCTGATTCTTGACTTTTAGATGTTTTGGCGTTGTAAATATCTCAAGAAATTGTCGGGTGCTGCTTGGATTGTCGTGCTTTGTAAAATATTTGAGTTACGACTTTGTTGTCTGTTGAAAGCAAGTCACGAGTTTGACTATTGATTTGAGATGTGGCTGGGACAAAATTGTTGAGTCTGTGTGAATAGCTATACATCTTAGAACATGAGTTACACTACTAATTATGGCTGTAGGTCTAATGTAGTGGCAGATTACCGATCTCACAAGAACCATAAGTTTAACTCAAAAAGAAAGGTCCTCAAGTGCATTAGAATTTTAAGCGAGAATGGGTTTGACTAGTTATCTTTTCTTGTCTAGATAAAGTTACTTAAACGAGGTTTATTTGTTATTTATCCAACTCTTGCTTCCCATGAAACAGAGGAGGCGACTAATCACACACGCTAACGCAAAGAGCAAGAGCGAAAAGTTTCCTCCCCCACACCAAGATGGAGGACTCGGTTATCCCTTAGGATCGTCTCACCACATTGATCCATCCTTCGACCCCCCTGACGTGCCTTTCAGTTCTATTAATTTCTCGTACTCCAAAGATCCTATTCAAACTTGGTCTGGTCCATTGGTCGATCCCTCAGCTGCAGTCGCTCCAAGAAGAAAATCGAAGCCATCGAAGAAGGATAATCGGAAGGGATAAGAGTCATATCCAGGATAAAGAGAAATATCTTGTAACATAGAACTGTCCTATAATGCTGCTGGATTCAATACTTCGAGGTGAAAAAACTGCGAATTCGTATCTTAAGTTTGAACCAGGAATTTATCGAATTATTTGAGAGGTATAGTAGTAGTATTGTTTGTTCTGAATTCTTGTCCATCTTCTTTTCCATGGGAATCAGGAGGATTATTCTTCATTATTGTTTATTTTATTTTGTTCTTTTATGTTCCACTGACTAATTGTAATATTATTAATAACGCATTGCATTTTTTTCCCCTTTTCTCAGTTGAAGACTTGGCTTTAGTTTCCTTTTTTCTTCTTGTGTAGCCGTGAATGCGATTTATTTTATTAAAAGATGTTAGATGTCGATGGGTTTAGGACTTCGATCTAGCAGACTGTGTTTTAAATGGTAAGATAAATTTTATATAAAATTTAAAATTAATCTACACGAATATTCAACAAGGAGGATATGAGTGATTGATTATACATGCTATATTGCAATATGTAGGCTTTAAAAATTCGACTTTTTTTTTTTGTTTAAAAAAAAATTTAAAATTATTGATGATTTTTAAATATAATTTAAATAATCTAAATGTACATATAAATTTTGTATAATTTTGGAATAATATGATATTAGTCATGGTAGATCAATTTAAAATATTAAAAGATTCTAGACAGAGTCATATTTCTGGCTCCGTCAGTGACTAGCTGTATCTAATAGGCCTCTNACTCGGACAGAGCCATATTTCTGGCTCCGTCAGTGACTAGCTGTATCTAATAGGCCTCTTAGTAGAAATTTTTAAGTCAAGTTAACTTTCATCATCATCAAAACCTAAAGAGACATTTGCATTGACCTCGAGAGCCTCATTTACTTGATTTGAATTTTTTGAACTCTTTATTTTCTGCATTACAAGATTGAAAGAACAAATTTCAACACAAACATAAATGTTAAGTCTAAAGTGAATTTCATTGTATATAAAATTGATTATTTGCTATATATACATGTAATACCTTAATCAAATCTGTCCATTCTTGCTATGAAGCAGTAACAGTCTCATTTACAGAGTCCCACCCCCAAATTCTCAATAAAATCTTTGAATGCACGCCAATCTGACTTGAAGCGATTAAATTTCTGACTTATTTGTTCCCGAGTTTGCCCAAATTCTGTTTTGGAATTGAATTCCTGGAATATTTTTGTCCACAACTCACCAAAATTGTTATTTCTCATCTTATCTCTCTTTTTTTTTTTTTTTTTGTATTCTAGAAATGTGTCAATAAACATCTTAACATCTTTTGTACTCCAATAGATTCGAGAGGAACCATGCTTGCTACTTGTTTGTTCACATTCTCCTGTCATCTAAAAGTTTCATCGTTAAAAATGTTATGTACTTGTGTACCTCTTGGCTATTTCTTGTACAAATTCTTCAGCTATTTCATCGAGCCTCCAACAATATTTAATTAAATTCTAGGGAAAATGCAAGAATCTTTCTCCAGCCAAATGCAAAAATGAAGCAGTAGATCTAGGGAGATGATATCCAATAGAAAGAAATTATGTTAACAAATTTACATCAGAAGACTAGAAGAACGCATAATCAATAAATGATGAGTTTATCTAATAGAGTTTACTATATGAAAGAGAAGAGTTGAAAGCAATTTGAATAAAAAAAGAAGCGTGAAATGATATGATAACAAGATAAACTTCTTTAGTTCCTCACATTAGCTCAAAAACTCATCTCTATGACCACCAAGCACATTCTACACAAATTAACTTTCCTAAAGGACAATTCAGATTTCCTGCTTCCCATTTTAAGAGGAACACGACCCGCCTAAAACATGTGCAAGACATTGGTAAAATTCAAAACAGAAAATTCGCAAAAAAGAGATCCAGTCATTCTAACAGTAGAGCATGCTCCAATGAATTACTCAAAAAATTGATGTCCTCGAAGAAAAATCTACATTAGCATTTGATAAAAACCAACATGCAGGACTGTAAAAATGGTAAAAACAATTCAAAGACTTGCTCAAAACATGATAAGATGGAAAAATAATACGAGTAAACTTATAAGAAATGGATGCACTAACAAAACCATTGCCGCATATCAACGATATATATGAATACACAAAAAAACCAAGACTACATTATCAAAATGAAAGAGACGAGGTTTATACTTCTGCGTGAAGTGGAAATGCATATCAAATAGTTTTCACAGCACTCGCATTCCAAAGTTCTGCAAACCTCGGCAATGACAATCAAGGATGAATCTGTAATAAATGTACCACCAATATTCAGGTGTCGTGGTGAAGTAGCTCTCAAAATCAGAATAAAGAAGAAAATCCAATTCAGATGCTTTGCAAATGCTTAAGCTTTGGTTCAAGAATCAAGTATGATGATAAAAAAAAGTGACTGAATTCATACAAGTTGAACAACTCTTTTGCGAACACTGAAACATAAGATTCAAATATGTTTAGACAGAATACATTCAAAAAATAAAAAAAAAATCAAACTATGCGATTTTTACGTTGATCTACTACGAACAGAGAATAAAACAGAAAATCAAATTCTTTCCACATATACCTATAACTTACTTGTATACATCAAAATCCACGAATTACGCCGAATTTGGAGTAAAATTGCATTGGCTCGCAAGAACTCTCTCGCGTACTTTAACCAGCCAAAGAGTGTCCCATTTACCATATGATCCGATTCAAGGCCCATTTGACTTGAGTTTTTTCTCAAAAAACATCACAAATGCCTAATAATTATTCTTCAAAAACTATACTTTAATATCACTTTTAAAATAAAATATTTATAAAAATCTCATCCAAACATTTTTTTTATAATTTTTTTGACTTGTAAAACACTAATTTTTTTTAATGTTACTTTCTGAACAGAACCTAATTTTTTTTGAAATTTTGAATTACTTTAAATTTTTGTAGAATTTTTAAAAGTAAAGTTTGAATACTACAAAACTTTTTTGAAACTCTACAAAAATTTACATAGAATACCACACACACATATATATATATAAGCGACATACATATTATATAATGTGCATCATATATATATACATACATACATATGATATAATGTGCATCACACACACACACACACACACATATATATATAAAAGAGACATACATATTATATAATGTGCATCATATACACTGACGTGCCTCGACAAGCTCAGTTATGTGATAAATGACAACCAAACCGAGCTTATAATAATCAGTTCTCCCCTACTCTGTAGTAATTCGTTATTCAAAGAAGTCTCTCGCACCGTTGTGTAAATTTCATTCCCGGACCCTCCATTTCCTGTCCGTTTCCTACTCTTTCTCTCTCTTTCGCTCTCTAGAATTTTCACCTCACTTGCGGATACTCACGTGACCACAGGAGATGATATCTGTGGTTGGAGATACTTTGACCCGTGATATTTGTTGGGTTTTTGAATAGGATTCTGTTTCTGCCTACAATCACTGTTGCGAGTTATGATGCCTTGAGCAAAGTTGCCGATTCACTTGGATTCGTGAATTTAGGGAAAAAGAGCGCAGGGAAAAGCAATTCTTTTGTTTTTTCCTTCTTCTGGTCATTGAAGCTTGATTTCTGAATTTTGTGAAGCGAGATCTACTTGGGCTTTGTGGGTCCAATTTATTGTTAAGTTTGCTCAATTCTTTATGAAGTGCGATGCACTAGGTTATTTGTGTATTGTGGTGCTTGTGTATGCAGGCATGTAGTTTGCCGTATCTTTTGGTTCGTACATATGTTTTGGTTACTGATTGAGCTTTTTGTGGTGCATGGATAGATAGCTGTTCATATGAGTGTTAACCGATTTGCTGAATGCAAGTGATCATGTTTGTTGTGGTGCCCTTTGGCCATCTATTCAAGATATGCTAGTGCTTAGTGGATCTATCTGAAGAAAAAGTATTCATCTCTATCACTGTTTTGATCTACCTAAGGCACATTATTTTATTTTATTTTCGACTATGTGTATGCAGGCGGGGGTGTTTTGTGTGTGTCATTTTACTCATACCTGCTGTTTTGGTGAAATTGGATTTTTTATTTTTCGACCTACTGCTAGAATAATTACCTTTTGTTATGCAGGGACAGAGATAATTGTTACTGGAGAGCCGATTTGAGTTCAGTTTTTGTCAGCATAAGCTCAGAAGCGACATATTTAACAAGTTTTGGCTGAGATTTGCGCTGTACTCTGTTGAATTGGAATATCGGATGAAATGGGGTATGACTTTGGAATTATGCTGTCTACAGTGAATAATTTGTCAACCTCTGATCATGCTTCAGTGATCTCGATTACCTTTTTTGTGACACTCCTGTGTGGATGTATTGTGATCGGGCATTTATTGGAGGAGAATCGTTGGATGAATGAATCTATCACTACCCTTATAATTGTGAGTATATGTGTGTTTTTCTGGCGCACATCAGTGATTTGGGTTGTGTTTATATTTGTGTGCTTTGTGTTTTTTTTAAGCATCTGAGTTAATTTTATTTATAGGGTCTGTGCACTGGAGTTGTAATTCTACTCATAAGTGGAGGGACAAGCTCAAGGCTTTTGGTGTTCAGTGAGGATCTTTTCTTCATTTATCTGCTTCCGCCAATTATTTTTAATGCAGGGTAAGTCTTGTATTTGCAAAACTATACACTTGTCGAAGCTTGACTTTATCTTTTGGGCTGGGCTTGGGAGGGTTGAAATGAGCTGGTCATGAAAGGATTCTGTTGCATGAGTTGAATTGGGTGGATAAGAAATTTGTCAGGTCGACCTGTTTGTGTTGCTACATTTAGTGTCTTACTTTTCCTTTCCCACCAACCACACCACACTATGTGGTGTGGTCTGTGAGTGACCTCGGGACGATGAGACATCCGAGAGGTTGTGAGCTTAGCAAGTGACTGATTGTGTTTCTGTATCTACCCATGTTTGGGCAGTCCTGGCAGTTTCATGTGTTTTTGACCATTTTGTTGGTTCCACGTAGTTTTAGAAGAACACTATTGTCGTGAATGACCTTCCGGCGATTTCAATCAGAAACTATGGATTTTCTCAAACATCGATGTCCTTTTCTAGTATAAAACATTACTAGCATAATGATGCATAAGATGGTAGGCTCTGTCAAAACTGACCCAGGAACCGGGAGGGTGAGGCGGGGTGGGAGTGGCGTTTCGACGTATTTTGAGGGGCAAGGTTTAAGTTTAGGAAAGTGTAAATTTTTTAAATTTTTTGTCATGGCTAATTATGTTAGCAAGTTTACTTTGGATTTATTTCACTCATATGGGCATCCTGTTTACCTCTTTTCTGAATATTTTAGGTTAGTTTTCCTCTTTTTAAAACCTTTTAGGTTCGTACTATAGAAACAGTTGCCATGACTGGGTATGTACTGCCAGTCCTCTGGTTGACATATCGGATGAACCAGTTCTAATTTATCTCTCCTCAAGGCCTGCTTTGCAACTGTTGCACAAATGGGTAGCACAGGTTCTGTAGCTTTCCAACTTTGTTCCTTTTACAGAGTCGGAGAAAATGCTAGGTCATATAATGAATTTTTTTTATTACAATCGTTGCTTGTATTTCACGCACACCTTGTTTGGGGTCAACTTCTTTTATCATTTCTTTCATTGACGTGAGAGTCCTCGACTCAGTTTTCTTCACTCTTTTATTACATGACAATAAAGCTAACTCACAAGTCTGTTTCTGATCAGGTTCCAGGTTAAAAAGAAACAATTCTTTCGCAATTTCATGACTATTATTCTGTTTGGAGCACTTGGTACCTTGATCTCCTTCA
Organism: Primulina huaijiensis; assembly: GCF_012295235.1. NCBI lineage: Eukaryota > Viridiplantae > Streptophyta > Magnoliopsida > Lamiales > Gesneriaceae > Primulina > Primulina huaijiensis. The sequence continues at coordinate 4,217,049 of NC_133321.1, forward strand.
TCATCATATCTTTGGGTACGGCTCCTACTTTTTTGTGCCATAGGGAGAACTATTCTTTTCCTCTCAGTTTTAATTGCCACAAGTTTTAAACCCATTTGAGCCATCTCATGCTTGCTGTTCCAACAAGACTAATCTTCTTGTTTGTTTCTTGTGAAGAATTTCATAGTACGGTTACTTACATCAGTTATATCATGTGATAGGTGCGATTGCTATCTTCCAGAAAATGGATATTGGGCTGGGAATGGGAGATTATCTTGGTGCACTCTCACTCTATCTCTCTTTTTCTACCCTTCCACGTGTGTGCATGTAGCTGCAGCATGATTTTATATATCTGTACTAATTGTTTTAGTTCTTTTCAGCAATTGGAGCGATATTTGCAGCCACAGATTCGGTTTGTACATTGCAGGTACATTTTGCGTCTTATTGCTATTGGAGTGTGCCTTGATAACATCCTCACATTGTGACACTTTATCCGACGCTGCAGGTGCTAAATCAGGACGAGACGCCACTGCTGTACAGTTTAGTATTTGGAGAAGGTGTTGTAAATGACGCAACTTCTGTCGTGCTTTTCAATGCAGTCCAGAACTTTGACCTATCTCATATCAGTGGTATTGAAGCTTTGAATCTGATTGGAAACTTTTTTTACTTGTTTATCACAAGCACTATATTGGGTGTTGCAGTGAGTCCTTCTTCTCTCTTGCTCTCTTTTTGTGGATGCTGGCCCGTTTAAATTTCTGATTAAGTTCATTTATGTGGTTTTGACAATGATTTGGCTGCAGGTTGGACTGCTTAGCGCCTACGTCATAAAGAAGCTCTATTTTGGAAGGTTTGCCACGGTTTCCATGAATTTGATTTCTTGTATCAAAACTTTACTTGAATTTGAAATATTGTATTCTAAAGGTGTTTGAAGATTTCTGGCCACAATTGTTTGGTTGGGCTCTAGAGTGAAAGTCAAGTCACAAGTGCCCAGTCATTGTTTGGACATAATGTTTCTCAAAAATTAGAATTCTGGTCACTTTTTGAAACTTTCTATCTTATATTATTTCACATTTTAGATTTAGATCACCTATTTCCAACATGATAGTTATATAATTAATCTGTTTTCTACATTTTCTTATCAATCTTACACTATTCCTCTGTTTTTCACACAGTTGTTAGATTCTATTTCTTTCTACATGTGGCAGCTACGCTTAAAATTTATAGCCAAATGCTATCTCAATAGTATTTTCAAAGATACTACAAAGCTCTTCTCATATTTTTAGAGTTGTATTATGAGATGAAGTCGAATGTGGTCTGTCAATTGTGTCACTGATTCTTTGATTAAATATAGGCATTCCACGGATCGTGAGGTTGCCGTAATGATGCTCATGGCCTACGTTTCATACATGCTGGCTGAGGTAAGTTTCTGGACAATTTGCGAGCTTTCTGAAAGTGGAATTTTTTGTGATTCATCTCACGTATTAGACCCTTAAATTGTGAGGCAGAATTTCATTATAGTCCTGACCTGTCTTTTCAGTTATTCTATTTGAGCGGAATCCTCACTGTGTTCTTCTGTGGTATTGTGATGTCACATTACACCTGGCATAATGTCACAGAGAATTCAAGAGTAACCACCAAGTAAGATATTTGAGTATTGTTTCCTATGTCTATTCTACAAGTTGCGTTTGTTGCTCTCTTTTCCCTGGTTAATTCTTTACCATTCTGATTAAATGATATGCATCTGCAACTATAATATAGGCACACATTTGCCACTTTGTCCTTCCTTGCTGAGGTATTCATATTTCTCTATGTTGGTATGGATGCCCTGGACATTGAGAAGTGGAACGCTGTATCTGACAGGTATGACGTTCGCTTATGTCAGTTAAGTGTAGACACATGCATACGTGGCGAAATGTTAGTTGCCGTGGGATTTTCACGAGCCATGCTATTGAAATTTGAATACCATGTGCTATCCTCTTATTTTATTGCATTTTTTTCATTTCAGCCCCAAAACATCAATTTCTGTCAGTGCAACTCTGCTGGGATTGACGCTGGTGGGAAGAGCGGCTTTTGTTTTCCCTCTGTCATTCCTGTCTAACTTGACCAAGAAGTCTCCATCTGAGAAAATCGGGTTTAAGCAGCAAGTATGAGCTCAAGAATTTTTGTTTCAAGAGTACGTTACATTCATTTACTTTGCCTATCCAATTATTTTCCAACTGTGAATTGTAGATTACGATCTGGTGGGCTGGTCTTATGCGCGGTGCTGTTTCAATGGCCCTTGCTTACAACCAGGTAAACTATCAGCTGTGTCTGCTACAATGAAGAGTCTTAGGCTGTTTCTGTTGCTCAACACTTCACAAAACTCGATATGCTTTGAAATATTAAATATATATAAAGTGATTCACTGATATTCCAACACCACATTTCATAGTTATACGCAGTTTGTCTGGGACGAATACTGCTTTTCTATTACACTTTTCATTGAGTTGAAGAAAAGCTCAGGGGTTTTATAATTTCTGACTCGCTAGTTCCGTTCATGCAGTTTACCAGGGACGGTCACACCCAGTTACGTGGGAATGCAATCTTGATTACCAGTACCATTACAGTTGTGCTGTTCAGCACTGTGGTAAGACATCTTTTGCTTCTATGGACCAGCACATTAGAGTCTGTATCAATAATACCATTGATGATTTTGTCTATCCATCAAATTCGTTTCACGTCATCTTATCCTATATACCTTCCCCCTCAGTTTCTTGTTGGAAAGATATTCACAAACTAGTGGCAGATTCCGCAAGAGGAAACAAGTGCAAGTGCACCGCATCCCATCCACTCGCAAAATATTAAATTATAAACTATTGTTGGGTCAAATTTTATGAGATTTAATTTTTGTAAAAAATGATTCCTAACATTTATAAAAAAAAGTTGGGGTAATTTCAAAATGCATAATATGCAAAATCCTATTTATTTAATTAAATTTGTCTTAGATGCTACCTAATGTTCGACCAACCAGTGCATGTATATCTCGGTTATTTTCCCAAGTATATATTCCTCAGGTCTTTGGCTTACTCGCGTGGAATGGTGTTTAAGCGTACAATTTTTGTTTCAACAGTCTTTCATGAGCTCGAGCTGTCGAAAAAGTGGTTTGTGACACCCATTAAACGAGACACTGTAGCCAAAATACTGCTAAACACCGTCCCTGGATATTTTGAATTTTCCGTTGCCCTAAAATATTATATTGATTTTTTATTTAGTTTTTGAATTCTGTTGTATCAAAATTGGATTCCGCTAACATATTCTCCATGTCTATTCCAGGTGTTTGGCTTGATGACGAAGCCTTTGGTTAAATTCTTGATGCCCCCATCGAAACCAATAAGCAGAAGCATCTCATCTCAGCAATCCTTCACTCTACCACTTCTCATCCAGGATTCTATAACCGACCTGTTTGTTGGAAACGGACAGACTTCAGAAGGTGGCCAGAATATAGCCCGCCCAAGTAGCTTACGGATGCTCTTAACAAGACCGACTCATACTGTCCACTATTATTGGAGAAAATTCGATGATGCTTTCATGCGTCCAGTTTTTGGTGGGCGTGGTTTTGTTCCTTTTGTTCCGGCCTCACCAACCGATCGAAGCATACCTGATTTACATGAAGATATCAAGTACTAATGATACTCAAATAGTATGTGCTCCTCATAGTTTTGTATGACATAGTATCAGGTTTGAGCTATTGTTTTCAACAACTTTTTCGGGCTTTTTTGATTATATGCGATGGTTGTGGTGTATAGATCCTGATTAATCGTTGTGGCTGCTGCCAAATAGATGTTGCGTAAAGCTTGTCTGCATGCTGTTCACTCCTTAAACGTGAAAAAAAAAATTTACAGTGTAGTCATAATGTAAATGTTTGTCTTTGGTTTGGGAGAGATCTATGGTTCAGACAAATTTGCATTAAGGAAGTGAATTCAAGTTTTTATTTATTTATTTATAAAGAATAAAATTGTTTCTAGAGAGTACATTTTGATAATATTCGACGCAATCAAATGAAATCCAAATGGCAGAATTACCTACCCTTCGTGCAGTACATAGATATTTACAACATTGTGGTTTTTGATGGTTTTTTTTTTTTTTTTTTAAAAAGAGAATATTTATTATGAAAAATTATAATTTTAGTAATATAAGTTGATTTGTTTTGAGTTTTAGTCTTTTAAATTGTCAAAATTTGATTTTCATGTAACTTAAATTGTTTTTTTGGTTTTGTTCTTTTTTTACCCTAACTATTCAATTCATTGAATATGATTTATTTGATATTGATTTTCTATTACGTGACACATTTGATAAGAGTTAAGCTTATCTTACTTAAATTAAAATTCGTCTTATAAAAAAAACAAAAGTAATCAATATTTTAAACAGAGAGGAAAAAATTTGTCGTTCTCTATTATTTTTGTTTATGTATATTTAATGTGTGTGAAATAAACTTTATTCTTGTCACACGAGTCAAATAAGACAATATCAGTGTTAAATAAACAATATCAGGTGGAATTAGTAGTTTTGAGAAAAAAGGATAGAACAAAAAAAATCCAAATTACTGGTCGAAAACCAAATTTTAACAAGCTAAATGACTAAAATTCAAAACAAGTCAACTTATATGAATAAAATTGAAATTTTCCCTTTACTAAAAAACTTTAGTTTTGTAATATAAACATGTTGGTCCTAGGTGCGACATTTTGAGATATAAATATGAAAATAAAAAATAAAATTGGACACCGAAATTTACGTGGAAAACTCTTAAAAATTATTTGAGTAAAGTCCTCGTATAAGATGAAAAGAATTCTACTATAATATTTTGTGATTACAACCTCTCACTGTGTTTTAAAAAAGAGCACATAATCTTTTAACACAATGATACCCCATAGGCCCACCAGAGTTAGGTCCAAATCAGATTTATGGAAGGCCCATCACGGGTCCCAGTACTCTCTTATAAATATCAAGTTTGAGTGTTCAGTTCATTCATTCAATATATTATTTTTCAGCAGTACCCTTAGCTGCTCTCACTTCACATCCTCAGTCTCTGAGTCGAGCGTCGGAGGGGCTACGCCGAGACACCCTCCCGGCCCCTTTCTAACGGTCTTCTTCGTGATTTCAGGCTCAGGACAATTTCGAAACCTGCGTCTGGACTAGTGACACTTCCCGGAATTGAACCCTAAATTTCCCGTGAGTATCACTTGGTGCCGTCTGTGGGAAATTTGAGCTGAGACGTAGAGATGGCAGGTAGGAGAAGGAGCAGAAGAACTAACACAGCATCGTCGCGTCCTCATATGGGACCTGAAAAATTTTATGTTGAGATGAGACATGAACAACCGCGTCTTGAGACGAGGCAGGAACAACCGCGTCTTGAGACGAGGCAGGAACAACTTCATCAAGAGACAAGAGCCGAACAACCTCGTCAGGAAACAAGATCCGAACAGCCTCGTCACGAGACCGAGGCCGACCAACCTCGTCCCATTGATAATGTGGGGAACTTGACCTTGGAACAATTGGGCCAGTTCATCATCAGGACAGTAGACGAAGCCATGAAGAAGAGCCAAGAGTCTATGTTTGCTGAAGGACAAGCCACTCGCCAAGAACGAGATGAGAATGTGGAGGGTCGTCAGAGCATGGTTGAAGAGACGCGACCCCTTCCAAGTGAAGGGAATATGGAGATGGGAGAGATGTGGAAGGAAATACGGAGGTTGAGGCAGCAGGTGGGAAGCAGAGCGCCGGCACCCAAGAGAGGAAGTCCTTTTTCATATGCAATTTTTGGAAGAAGGACTTCCTCCAAATTTCCAACAGTCAAATGTGGGAGAGTACGACGGACATACTGACCCTGAGGAACACTTGGGGAGGTTTGAGAATGCGTCTCTGTTACATCAATATTCAGATGGAGTCAGGTGCAGGGTGTTCCTGGGTACGCTAGTGAGGTCAGCCCAACAATGGTTTAACACCTTGCAGCCCAATTCCATACAGTCTTTCGAGGATTTTGCTACAGCTTTCTTGCACCGATTTGCTAGCAGCAAGAGGCACCCGAAAAACTATTTGATTCTGTTTGTGATGAAACAAGAGACTGAAACTTTACGGGAGTTTGTCCAGCGCTTCAACAGTGCAGCGCTGGAAATACCAGCGGCTACCCCTGACATCATGATAAGTGCCTTTACCCAAGGACTGAGGGGAGGAGAATTTTTCAAATCGCTGGTCAAGAAACCTCCGTCGAGCTATGATGATCTGTTATCTCAGACGGAAAGATATGTAAATCTAGAAGATGCCCAGCGGTATAAGAGGATGGAGCAGCGACCTGAGGGAAGTAGAGTTGAGGGAGAGGAAAGAGGAGGTGGGAAAAGAGGTGCGGGCGAGAGGGAGGAGGATAAAGCTAGGGGCATAGGACAATTCTCATCCCATGTTCCTCTGGATAGGAGTCGTGACAAGATGATGGAGGTGAGAGAGCCCGAGGAGAGGTGGGAGAAGTCGCAAAGGGTTGAGAGCAGTGGTAGATTGCCTTCGCGGAATAGACGAGAAGGATCCTCATCCGGGAGTCGACAAAGGTCTCATCTGTTCCCTAGGCGTGGTCAAGGCCCTCCGTGGATAAATTAGAGGGTCGGGGAGCAGAGAGGGGAAGGTCGAGGTCAAGACGTCCATCAGGAGCCCGTCGAACCGAGGAGGGGAATGAATGAGGATAACCACCCTACGAGAGGAATGATTCATATGATCTCGGGAGGTGCTACTGATGGAGACTCTGGGCGAGCTCGGAAGGCACATGGGAAAAGGTTGGAGAACTTTGAGATATCCAGGGGTGCAGACTTACCATAAGACCCCGTCATTAGCTTTGGGTCAGAAGACCTCCGAGGCGTTGTGACTCCACATAACGATGCCTTGGTGGTGACGGCCACCGTCGCCAATTATGATGTGGCGAGGATATTTATTGATAATGGAAGCTCCGTAAACGTCTTGTTCAAGAGCACGTTGGATCAAATGAAGGTGGAAGGATTTGAGTTTGAGCCGGTCTCCACCCCGCTGTATGGGTTTGCAGGACACGCCATCCTGCCTTTGGGTCAGATTTTTCTTCCCCTATCCTTGGAGACTGATCCTCAGCGGGTAACAAAAGTGATAGCCTTCACAGTGGTGGATACCCCGTCAGCGTATAATGGAATTCTAGGACGGTCAACCCTGAAATATTTTAGATCCGTAGCTTCCACTTACATCAGAAGCTTAAGTTTCCTGTGGGAAAAGGAGTTGAAGTCTTGTGAGGAGACCAAAAAGTCTCGCGTCGGTGTTATGAAGGGGTAGTGAGGGAGGAAGAAAAAAGAACGCGTGTGGAGGTTAACATGATTAGGAAAGGAAGAAGTGGGTGACTTGGTCCTGGTGAAGGTACAAGAAGAGCAGAGGAGAAAGTTGGACACAAAGTGGGAGGGTCTTTTCAGAGTGATCGAAAAATTTAATTCTGGAGCTTGTTACTTGGAGAATGCTCAAGACAAGGCTTTAAAAAGGCCCTGGAATGCTTAACACCTTAGGAAATATCATTTTGGATTTTATCGTTGATGTATTTCATCTTTACATTTTCTCATGTAATTAGTTGGAATTCAATAAAATCAAGTTCTTCTTTTAAGTTCATGAATGCTAGTGTATTATGAAAGTGAAAAACTTTATTTTCCTGCTAAGGCATCGCCTAGCAGAGGAGCAGGGTTGGGAGGAGAAAGATTAAATTTTCCTGCTAAAGCATCACCTAGCAGAGGAACAGAGTTGGGGTGGTGAAATATTAAATTTTTCCTGCTAAGACATCATCTAGCAGAGGAACATAGTTAGGAGGAGAAAAATTAAATTTTCCTGTTAAGGCATCGCCTAGCAGAGGAGCAGAGTTGAGGTGGAGAAGAATTTTATTTTCTTGCTAAGGCATCGCCTAGCATAGGAGCAGAGTGGATGATGAGAATTAAATTTTCCTGCTAAGACATCGTCAGCAGAAAAGCAGAGTGGAGGAGAAAAATTAAATTTTCCTGCTAAGGCATCTCCTAGCAGAGGAGCAGAGTGGAGGAGGATAATTAAATTTTCCTACTAAGGCATCCCCTAGCAGAGGGGCGGAGTTTGGGAGAAGAAAAATTTATTTTCCTGTTAAGACATCGCTTAGCAGAGGATCAGAGTTGGGGAGGAGAAAAATTAAAATTTTCTGCTAAGGCATCGCCTAGCAGAGGAGTAGAGTGGAGATGGAAAATTAAATTTTTCTGCTAAGGCATCACCTAGCAAAGGAGAATAGTGGAGGAGAAAAATTAAATTTTCCCTTCTAAGGCTTCGCCTAGAAGAGGAGCAGATTTTGAGAGGAGAAAAATTAAATTTTCCTACTAAGGCTTCCCCTAGTAGAGGAGCAGAGTGGAGTAGAGACATCTTTAAATTTTTCTACTAAGACATCGCCTAGTAGGGGAGCAGAGTGGAGAAGAAAATTTAAATTTACCTACTTGGGCTGAGCCTAGTAGAGGAGTCAGTCGTGAGGAGATGAAACCTTTCTTTTCCTACTAAGGCATCGCCTAGTAGAGGAGCAGAGGGTAGGAGAAAAATTAAATTTTCCTACTAAGGTATCGCCTAGTAGAGGAGCAGAGTTGGGAAGGAGAAAATAAAATTTTCCTACTAAGGCATCGCCTAGTAGAGGAGCAGAGTTGGGAAGGAGAAAAATAATTTTTTTTTCTACTAAGACATCGCCTAATAGAGGAGCATAGTTGGGAAGAAGAAAAATGAAGTTTTACCTACTTAGGCGCCTAGTGGAGGAAAAAAGTTGATGAAGAGAAATTAAATTTTACCTACTTGGGCTTTGACTAGTAGAGGAGTCACGGGTGAGAAGGTGAAACTTTTGTTTTCCTGATGAGGTATCGCCTAGCAGAGGAGTCATATGGTGAGGAGGTGGAAGTTTGATTTTTCCTGCTAAGGCTCGGCTTAGCAGAAGAGTTACGAGATGATGAGGTAAGAGTTTTATTTTTCTACTAAGACCCGGCTTAGCAAAGAAGTTACGAGATGATGAGGTGAGAGTTTTATTTCCCTGCTACGGCATCGCCCAGCAGAAGAGTTAGATGGTGAGGAGGTTGAAGTTTTATTTTTCCTGCTAAGGACTATTTTAGCAGAGGAGTCAAGGGCACTGGGAAGTGGAAATTATTTTCCTTCAAAAGTTTAGTAGAGGACCTTGAAGATGGGGGAGACGAGGGCATACCGTGTTGGAAAATTTTATTTGGTTTGTCGATAACGAACGATATTTGCCACTGCAAAAATTATGGGGATCGACCTGCCCGGTCAGGTCGTGGGGGTTTGGCGTGCACGAGGGCGTGCTGGGTGAGCGCTCGAGGGGCGAGCGAGGTGGTTGTGTGAGGGCTGTTGCTCGAAGGGCGAGCGTGAGGGCTGGACGAAGGGGATGCTTGGCGAGTCGGTGCGCGAATGGCGAAGGGCAAGTGTGAGAGCTCGGCAGGGGCAAGGGCGAGACGGGCGCGCAAGGCAAAGGCGTGGGGCGCGGCGAGGTGGTGTTTGGGCGAGGGCGTAGGGCGAGGCAAGGAGGGGCCGTGGGCGAGGCTGGAACATGGGCGAGCGTGCGAAGGGGCAGGATGTGTGTGGGCGCTGGGCGAGGGCGAGACGAAGGGGCAGGATGTGTGGGCGCTGAGCGAGGGTGAGGCGAGGGTGACTGGCAAGGCGAAGAGGTGAGGCGAGGGCTTGCGATGGGTGCAGCGTGCAGGGCGAGGGCTTGCGCTGAAGGTGGCGGGGCAAGGGTGTAGGGGCGAGGGCGAGCGCGTAGATGTATGAGCGCGGCAAGAAGGACGAAGCGAGCGGCGGACGGCGACGAGGGATGTTGGAGTCGAAGTGATGAGATGTAGGCAAGGTGAGCAGGGGTGTCAAAATGCAACACGACCCGTCAACCCGACACGACCCAACACAAAAAAAATCGGGTTCGGGTTGGGGTTTTTCGAGTTCGGGTCGGGTTCGGGTTGGGTGGGTTCGGGTTAGTGCCAGGTTAGACGGGTTTCGGGTTGGGTCGCGGGTTGACCCGAAATATTTTTTTTTTTGAAAATATTACCTATATTTTTATATATTGTATGTTTGAACAAAATTTATTGTATATTTATATGATAAATTTTCATCATTTAAAATATATTTTGTATATATTTTTTTTATTTTTTTAACAATTGTTTATTTGATTTAGTAAATATACTTTTAATTTTCTACAATTAAACTTTCGAATTTAAATCGAAAATTTTGTTACTATGTGTTTAAATTAAAATATTATTATTTTTTATTTTTTCGAATTTTTTTCATTAATTTTTTTTTAAAAAATAAATAAAATTCGGGTTAGGCGGGTTTGACGGGTTGAGTCAGGTTAAACGGGTTCGTGTTCGGGTTGGGGGTTTTCGGGTTGCTTCGAATTCGGTTTGTAAAAAAAACCCGAAACTCGACCCACCCGACCCAATTGACACCCCTAAAGGCGAGGGCTTGCGCTGGGTGCGGCGTGCAGGGCGAGGGCTTGCGTTGAAGGTGGCGGGGCGAGGGCGAGCGCACAGATGTATGGGCACGGCAGGCAGGACGAGGTGAGCGATGGATGGCGGACGGTGGCGAGGGATGTTGGAGGCGAAGTGATGAGATGTAGGCAAGGCGAGGCTATGTGGCGAGGGAGAGCTGTTGAACAAATTGCAGATGAAATTCTGTATGGGAGAAGTATGAATGAAGTGAGGAGATTGACGAGCAGCAGGAAGAAAATGCACAACTCGCATGTTGTAAACCGAGGACAACACAAGTAATCGAACTTCGAACCTGCGATTCAGTTCGACTCGGGAGGGGGAGACTGGTGATACCCCATAGGCCCACCTGGGTTAGGCCCAAACCAGATTTATGGAATGCCCATCACAGGCCCAGGTACTCTCCTATAAATATCAGGTTTGAGTGTTCAGTTCATTCATTCAATATATTATTTTTCTACAGCACCCTAAGCTGCTCTCACTTCATATCCTCAGTCTCTGACTTGAGTGTCGGAGGGGCTACGTCGGGACACCCTCCCGACCTCCTTCTAACGGTCTTCTTAATGATTTCAGTCTCAAGACAATTTTGAAACCTACGTCTAGACTAGTGACACTTGCCGGAATCGCCCGTGAGCCCACCAGGGTTAGGCCCAAACCAGATTTATGGTAGGCCCATCACGGGCCCAGGTACTCTCCTATAAATACCAGGTTTGAGTGTTCAGTTCATTCATTCAATATATTATTTTTCAGCAGCACCCTTAGCTGCTCTCACTTCATATCCTCAGTCTCTGACTTGAGCGTCGGAGGGGCTACGCCGAGACACCCTCCCAGCCTCCTTCTAATGGTCTTCTTCGTGATTTCAGGCTCAGGATAATTTCGAAACCTGCTTCTGGACTAGTGACACTTGCCAGAATCGCCCGTGAGCCCACCAGGGTTAGGCCCAAACCAGATTTATGGAAGGCCCATCACGGGCCCAGGTACTCTCCTATTAATACCAGGTTTGAGTGTTCAGTTCATTCATTCAATATATTATTTTTCAGCAGCACCCTTAGCTGCTTTCACTTCATATCCTCAGTCTCTGACTCGAGCGTCGGAGGGGCTACGCCTGGACACCTTCCCGGCCCCTTTCTAACGGTCTTCTTCGTGATTTCAGGCTCAGGACAATTTCGAAACCTGCGTCTGGACTAGTGGCATTTGCCGGAATCGGACCCTAAATTTCTCGTGAACCAACCAGGGTTAGGCCCAAACCAGATTTATGGAAGGCCCATCACGGGCTCAGGTACTCTCCTATAAATAACAGGTTTGAGTGTTCAGTTCATTCATTCAATATATTATTTTTCAGCAGCACCCTTAGCTGCTCTCACTTTATATCCTCAGTCTCTGACTTGAGCGTCGGAGGGGCTACGCCGAGACACCCTCCCAGCCTCCTTCTAATGGTCTTCTTCGTGATTTCAGGCTCATGATAATTTCGAAACCTGCTTCTGGACTAGTGACAATTGCCGGAATCGGAACCTAAATTTCTCGTGAGTGTCACACAATAAGAACTAAATACATCACAAATATTGTATAACAAAGAATTCAAATAATTTTGAATAAGAGATGAGAGAAAGAAGCTTGGAAAGAGATACTCAACTCGAAAATGAGATGAATGAAATGACGGAATTGTGTCTCTATTTATAGTCGAGCTTCATAGTGTGAGGATTAAATTACAGTTGAGATTTCCGCAATTTAGCACAACACCATCTGAATTCTCCGCTACACGATCTTGACAACCATAGCCCACCACTTACCATAATAAATGCTGCAACGAACCACCTAACATTCACATATTTACAAACATATGGCAAACATCATATTTGATCCATTTATTAAAAACCAATCGGATCATAGTAAATCCAAACTTGCAAGCAAAGCAAGATTTTTGTATTTCGTGAGCAATTTGGCCTCTGAGACTATTGCATCGAGGTATCATCTTGGGGAAGGTAATGACAATCTTTTCGTCATTTTATTGTCAGTGCACCAACAATCTAAAGACCGTCTATACTTCATTTTCTCGTATGGATTCCAATCCAGCAGGCCTATCTGCTGCAGTTTTAGCTACAGATGCCTCTCACAAGAATCTATCTCTAGTGAAAAATTTAAAACACTGCTAAAGTGCATTTCGTGGTCGAAAGAGTTTTTTCTTTTGTTCTACCTCCGGTTGTTTATTCGGTTAAAACCTCCTGAACCAAAAATTTGGTTAATCGAAAATAGTTCAACGATTTAGTTAAAACAACGATTATTTTGGTTATTCGGTTCGATTTTTTGGTTTAAATGAATTATCATTTTTAAATTTATATTTATTATTAATAAACATTAACAAAAAAATTTATTATTAAAAAAATAAAATAAAATCGGTTTTTATTTCGGTTAACTAAGCTAAAAAACCGAACTGAATATAGAAAATCCAAAAAAACTAAAACCGAACCGAGTTAATGGTTTGGTTTATGTTCAAACCGAAATTTTGCTTTCAGTTCAGGTGGTTGATCAAAATTTGATATACTTGTGTTTTTTGCGGCCACCATCGTAATATCCTCGTGGACGTTTCGTCCGTTCCCTAAATAAAAGTTGTGCTTTAGTAAGTTTAGAAGTGATATTACCAGTGATAGTAGATTGTGGTTTTTGGAACTTTTCAAGTTCGCAATCTTGATTTTGATGTTAACAAAACTTGTTAATTTGTGTTACTAATAATCTACCTTAGTGTGGAGAAGATAGGATCAGTCACAATCTATTTACATCGCAAGCTGAAGACCTAACTGATCGCACAAACTGAATCAGTCTATCTGTTACGTCAATTGAGCAGTTCAGCTGAGTGTCCAGTTGATAGGTGGTTCAACAGGAGAATCTTAGAAGCCTGGCCAGCCGAAATAGTGTCAACTGATGAAGAAACCCAGCTGATCAATTCAACTGAACGAGAGTGAAATTAGTTCAACTGACGAGTCAACTTATTTCACCAGTCCAACTGAAGATCAGTTTAGCTGACCAGTCCGAAGCATTAGTCAGAATCTTTCAGTTGTAGATGAAGAAAAACTCTTTCAGTGGATTCCAGCTGTGCGTGAAGGTACAAAGCCATTGTCCAGTCAAAGGACAATAATGGACATTGCATTAGAGCATTAAAGACAAAACGTTTTAGAAAGGCAGTCGAAAAGTCGAGACACAAAGTCCAAGAAACGAATTCGAGATGCAACAGATACAATAAATGAGTCTTACTGTACGATCAGTTTTTCCCGCCTATATAAAGAGAAGATCAGTGAAGACTCAACAATAACAAGAAAAAGAGAAAAGAGCTTAAACGCAAATAAGAGAGAAAAGAAAGGGCACACACATTGCAAATCAGCTTTCTGAAGCAATCAGCCCATAGAGACACTTCAACGTGTTATCAGATTAGTGTAGAAGCTTATTTCCCTCAATGTGTGAGAAGATCCTTGTTCAGTTCTCACACACAAACACTCTCAACCACTCAAATACCGTCCTGCACAAAGACGTTAAACTTGTGTATGTAGTCTTTGACATATAAACGTTAAAGAAGTGTTGGCTGGAAGGTGCTGTCTTCAGTCATAGCTAGGAGTTCGGTTTAGACAGTAGTGTAAGTCCTAGCTGAGTGGGTTTGTACAAAGTGTTGTATAGATCAAAGTCTTCTAGTGGATCCTATCCGTGAAAGTAGAAGGGGTGACGTAGGAGCAGTTGAAGTCTCCGAACATCCATAAACATATCTTGTGTATTTAACTGATTAACTGCTATTTTCAAATTATTTTGATCAGTTAGAGTATCCATCAGTTTAGTTGTCACCATAACTGAACTGATGAATGTAAAAACTAATCTACCCTTTTTCAGTTATTCAGTTTACATAAGTTAAAATGTTTTCTAATAACAGTCTTCTTCACAAAAGATTACTTCGAGTTTCTTCCGCTTGGTTTTAAACCAAACTCGATTTAATTCATCGGTGTTAACATTCTTAGAACACGAGCTATTGCAGCTCATTGGAGAATATAGTGTTCGAACTGCCTTCAAAGGCACTAGCACACTCGATCCTTCAGTGGTTCATGTGGAATAATTTTTCCACCATATTTGGTGTTTAATCCATTATAAATATCATATAATTGAGTTATAATATTAACAAAATCAATGAGATTGATGGAACTGTTTCCGTAATCGGGTCTAATGAATCATAATATAATGTCAACATTCTTGTAAACTATCTAATTTTAGTCTATGATCTAAAACAAAAGTACATAAAAATATTTCAGGAATTTTTAAAAAATATTTTTTCCATTTTGCTTTCATGACATAAATATAATGAACTAAGACATCATAAATAGATTTAATATGTTCACTAAAAATACATGAAATATCGCAATAATGTGTTAAAACTAAATTAGAAGTAGTATAGTAAATACGAGATAATTATGTGTCCCGAAAAATCCGCGCAACATATGACAGATATATGTGTCAGATGATATATGTTTCATTGATTTGACTGAAATTATGTGTCTATATGTCTTATTTGTTGAGTTGATGTGGCATAATGACATTCATGATTGGATATCAATGTATAAAAGAAATATTTTGTTAACACACAACATTTTATTCATACATCGATACATGACATGCACGTTGAGCTTTGATCCTCGGCAACCTTTAGATCATTGGATTTGATTCTGGGGTTTGTGAACACGATGCTATGTTTGGCATTATGTGGCCCGTAAAAACATAGTTATTCGTGGTCCCTATGATTGATTGATTGAGATTTTGGATTTGATGACGCTTTATCGATACTATCATACGATCGTCCCTTATACTTGATTGAGGTCGGTGTGCCAGCTCGAGCATTGATTTGATTGTGATTCGATTGGTTCTGATACATGATCAGTGGATGTGCATTTGACCTGATATCTCCACGACATGCATGCATTGCATAACATATATCATTGTGTAGATACAAGTTGTATATATGATGGTTGTTCCATACTGAGCTTTTGCTCACCTCCAAGGGGGGCTGTTGTTGTCTTTGTGTGTGGACAATGGCAGGTACTCCAGGTTATCAGTAGACCGGAGAGGGTACTTCTGGAGAGAGTCACATTTGAGTTGATGTTTAGTGGTCTATCCTAGTATATATATGTATCTATATATCAGAGCATGTTCCGAGGATATGAGTTGTTATATGTAGTTGATTTGGATTATGTGTGGGCATATGTTATGATGTGTTATGTTTAGATGAGACTTTATTATATACTATTTTTAGTATTATAATTATAGTTGACACATTTTGGGCTCATTGTAAAGAAATTTTTTACTCGTTTTCCGCTGTAATTAACTAACCCTAATCAAATTGCATTGTAATAATGATTAGTAGTTAAGAGCCCCACATTTCTTCTCTAAATTTAGCTTCGGAAAATTTAAAAGTTGAGAATCATTACCCGATTGAGAAGAGAATATTAGAATTTGAATTTGAGAACGATCAATACTAATTTTCACTGGATTATTTTTCTTGACATGTCACATTAAAGTTCCATAACTACTTCCTTGCTGAAATTTGCAACTTTTTGAATAATTTTTGCATTTGTCTTGCAAAGCACCAGAGAGAAGCATCACCTTTTCGAAATATTTGGTGAAGATATTGGATGTCGGGCAAGGCACTGTTTGAGTTTTAAATTTAGACGTCGTTAGATTGCTTATACTTTCTTGACTTTGATGATGATATGTTTCTTGAGCCTGTTATAATACGTTCTTGATGTTCCTCATCATAAAAATCAAGATCATATCCGTTAACGTTGAATGAAAAAAATATCTATGCTCGAAATCGGGTGGCATGATGTCCTTTCCCTTTCCTTTGCCACCCTAAGACTTGATTCTACTCTGGAAATTTGTATAAATATGAAATTGAATTAATTATGAAAATAAATCAACAATTGACAATAAATCAATATTTGAAACTTGATATTTTGAGAATCAAGAATGAACTGAGAATTAGAGATTGAAAATTGAGAAAACAAATTGTGCGGAAAAAATGAAAGAGGGTGAGAGGGGTATTTATAAGGAAATCAGAACAAGAAAAATAATTTCAATGGTTGACACGACAAATCATCGTGGCTGTTGATCATCAAAGACCACAAAATGGTGACCGTTAATTTCAAAGTCAATAATAATAGTAATAAAAATTTGTCAAAACGTCAACCCGTCGGATCGACAAACTATCATTAAATCATGACTGTTGATCTCCAACCGTCACTGGATTAGTTGATCGTGGCCGATGATTTAAAATAAAATAAAATTAAAAATAACCCATCCTTCGGGTCGAACACGTCCAACCCAGTGATTCGATGTGTTTTCTGCTCGTAAACCATAATCGAACTGCCTCAAGACGGTTCTGGGTCAAACCCGTTGACTTGGTTAACCGGCACGTTGAAACTAGCCTTACAGTTAGGATCCGGGTTAGACTCAACCCTTGGCCATGTCTTGTAACATATGTTCTACACTAGAGTAAAATTATGTCGTCTTTGAGGGGTGTCCGAGTTAGTGAAGTAGGTGAACACTTCATGTGTTCGATTATCCTTTCAACACTTTCTCAAACGAGCCTGTAGCACATAGTTTGCTCTTAATAATGTGATTTACAGGCTATTACATTAACCCAAATGTTTATCCAGTTTGCACCGAAAAATAGCGTCCGCGAACTCCATCCATCATCATCATAAAAAAAAACAAAATTATATCATCGGAAATGCTTGGATCCAGAAGTACACCACTAGTAGCATCCTCAAGTTTCCACAAAGTGAAAATGTTGGTCAAAGGACCCCCTAATTCTTGTTGGTAGGTATTGTTTTATTTTTCTTGGGAAATCTCGGGATAGAAATGGGTGAACCAAAAGGCTACGAGAAAATAGAAGATAGGAACGAAGACCGAGGACTGAAAAATAGAAAATGTTTTTCGAGTTGCGATCGAGGAACGGAGACCGAGACTTCGAACAAAACTTGCTATCTTTTTAATCTTTTCATTCGATAAAATTTGAACTCAATTAATTTCCAAAATCAAGATTGCGAATTTTGATGTTAACAAAACTTGCTATTTTGTTTCTAATAATTTATTGTAATGCGCAGATAGCTGGAACTGATTAGGCTTCGAACTGATCAGTTAATTGAGCCAAAACTGAAGCTATCAAGACGCAACTGAAAGTGCCAGCTGATTGCCCAAACTGAATCAACTCAACTGACATATCAAAGAACAGTTCAACTGATTGTCCAGCTGATAGGTGGTTCAGTAGGAGAACTTCAGAAGCCCGGTCAGCTGACGAAGAACTCAGCTGATGAAGAGACCAGCTGAACAATCAGTTGAACTGTTCTTTGATATGTCAGTTGAGCTGATTCAGTTTGGGCAATCAGCTGGCACTTTCAGTTGCGTCTTGATAACTTCAGTTTTGGCTCAATTAACTGATCAGTTCCAACTACCCGCGCACTACAATAAATAATTAGAAATAAAATAGCAAGTTTTGTTAACATCAAAATCAAGATTGCGAACATGAAATGTTCCAACATTTTGGCTACTAATCTAGTCTTATATTTGTCAATAGATCCATCGGTCTTGTATTTCTTTTTAAGAATTCACTTGCATCCTAATGGTTTATTTCCCGGATGGAGGTCAACCAATTCCCATGTATGATTTTGCAAGATAGATTCTATCTCATTGTTCATCTCCTCCTTCCAAAAAGGGGCTTCAGGACTTGATAGTGCTTCACTAACTGTCCTTGGTTCATTTTTCAACATATAAGTTAGAAAATCTAGGCCAAAGGTCTTTGTTGTTTTAGCCCTCTTACTACGTCGTGGTTATTGTTGTTCTTCTTGAACTCTACTGCTCGTAGTTTCATAAGTCCTTTTTCGAGAACTTATTTCTTTAATTTTTATATAAGGAAATATTTTTTCAAAGAACAAAACATTCCTTGATTCAATAATTGTTCATTCGTGCACATAACTTATTTCAGATTTATGTACCAAAAATCGATATGCACTACTATTATTTGCATATCCAATAAATATACAATCTATTGTCTTAGGCCCAATTTTTACTTGTTTTGGTTTTGGCACTTCAACTTTAGCCAAACACCCCCACACTTTTAAATATTTGTAGGAAGGCTTTTGGCCTTTCCATAATTCGTAAAGAGTTTCATCCTTAACTTTTTGTGGTATTTTATTAAGAATGTAGTTGGCTAAAAGGATTGATTCCCCCAACAAGTTTTGGGGTAATCCTGAACTCAATAACATTGCGTTCATCGTTTCTTTGAGAGTGCGATTTTTCCTTTCAGAAATACCATTTGATTGTGGTGAATATGACACATTAGTTTGATGAATAATGCCACTTTTGCAACAAAATTCATCAAATGGTGTTTTTATTCGTTTAGTCAATTTGTTTTCAACCTCATTCTTATTGTGTTTAAACACTTCAAGAGCCTCATCTTTGCTATGTAGCAAATAGACATAACAATACCTTGTGCAATTATCAATGAAAGTGCACAAACTTCAAATCACATAAATCAGTGTGAATTAACTCTAGAGGAGTTGTATTTCTTTCCACGGATGGAAACGAGGCCTTTATAAATTTTGCCTCTACACAAATCTCACATTTGTGCTTTTTGTTTACGTCAATTTAAAGCATTAAATTTAAATTTACTAGCTTATGTAGTAAATTATAACTTACATGACCCAAACGATCATGCCATAAATCACACGACTCAACCAAGTAAATAAAATTGGTACTTTTATTGCTTTCAATGTTACGGTGTACATTCATCACATTTAGTTTGAAAAGGCTCTTTTCTAGTAGTCTTTTCCTACAAACATATCATTCTTAGATAGTAAACATTTGCTAGAATGAAACACTAGTCTAAATCTAGCTTTGACAAGTGATGATCATGACACAAGATTCTTTCGATTGTCCGGAACATGTAGCACATCAATAAGAGTTAATTCCTTGTCATATGTCATCTTGAGCACCACCTTTCCAAGTCCCACGGTTTTGGACGTAGTAGAGTTACCATGAAGAGTTGTCGTCCCCTAATCAGGGATAGGTAGAGAACATTTCTTTTTCGGTGCAAACTTGCCTTGTTGCTCGTGTGTCGATGAACCATTCTTTTGGATTGTCCACTAGATTGGATTGAAAATGTGAGGCCCCTAACTCCTAAAAGTTATTACAATGCAATTTGATTAGAGTTAATTACTTACAGTGGAAAATTGACCGAAAATTCGCAGGATTCGAATTGACAGCAGATTCAGTTTTTGAGATCTAAAAAATATTTCAAAATCGTTCCAATCATTCTCGCTCAAAATTTGCATAACATAAACGGATTTTTGCACACAATATAGATCAAAGTTTTACTATGACAAGATCGATGCAGAAAAATAAAAGAATATACATGCCTTTGCTTCTAAACGCTAGAAGATAACGAATACCGACGCGGTGGATTACGGGAGATGACTGGGGGACGCTTGCTACACGATTTCGTGCTAGAAAAATACGTAAATCTCCAGAAATTTGCAAGGAATGGTGGTTGCTGAAAGAAGGCTCAAGAACCCTAACTATTCTCCAAAATTTGCAACGTGTGTGTGTGTTGTGTGTGTGCGTGAGTGTGGTTTTGTTTAGGTGAAAATTGTGCTTAATTAACTAATTAGGGGCTAAAAAAATGTTTAGTTAAATAATTAGTGATAAAATAATACTAATCTAATTATTCAATCCCATTCAAAGATTCAATACAAATAATTAAGTACCAAATTTTCAAGATTAAAATCTCCCATTATTCAAATTAGTATTTGAAAATCTTAAAATCTTAAAATCACCTAATAAATAAAAATTAGGCTTTCAAAATGCTCAAAATTCGTAAATCATTTAAAATATTAATTTTTTTGACTTGAAATAAAATACCACATTAATCGTAATTCACCTAAATCGTCATTGTCTCTTTTCCCGATCCCGTATCGAATATTCGTCTGAAACATAAAAACTCAAAAAAACATTTTAACGTGCATCAAATAAACATGTAATAATTTGAAATAATGCAAAATCATAAATCATGCATCGTTTAAAAATCATTTTAAAATTAAATAAATAATTTAACAATTTAATAAATGCACGAGTTTATGTGTACTTATTTTAGGCTCTACACGAGGTCCTTACATGAAACACAACAGCGTAAAGTATGAGGTCTGTCATGTCATTTGAAAATTTCTCATCTTCGGTAATGTT
Organism: Primulina huaijiensis; assembly: GCF_012295235.1. Taxonomy (NCBI): domain Eukaryota; kingdom Viridiplantae; phylum Streptophyta; class Magnoliopsida; order Lamiales; family Gesneriaceae; genus Primulina; species Primulina huaijiensis. Next base: position 4,237,799 of record NC_133321.1, read on the forward strand.
CACTTGGTCCCTTTAATTCTTTTGATTACCTTACTTTTCTTGGAACTTTCGTGCCAAATGGTTAGTCTTGCCACAATTATTACAATTGTCTTTAAACTTTTTGGTCTTTCCTTTCTTTAGACCATTTCTTTGGTGCTTTCTCTTTTCGCTAGTGTTTTTTTCTACCAAATTTGCTCTTGCCTCAAAATTGCTTTTTCCGGCCTTCATTTCGAATGCCCTATTGTCCTCCTCAATTCTTAGGCGCACAATCAAGTCTTCAAGATTCATCTCTTTACGTTTATGCTTGAGATAATTCTTAAAATCTTTCCACATAGGAGGCAACTTTTCAATCATGGCCGCCACTTGGAATGAATCACTGAGGATCATTCTTTCCGAATGAATTTCTTGCAGAATTACTTGTAACTCTTGCACTTGAGCCATAATCGATTTGGAATCAATCATCTTTAAATCCAAGAATCGTCCGCTAATGAATTTCTTCAAGCCGTTATCCTCGGATCTATATTTTTTGACAAGTGACTTTCATAATTCTTTTGACGTTTTCAATTGACAATACACGTTGTATAGTACATTGTCGAGTCCATTCAAGATATAGTTCTTGCATAGGAAGTCGCTATGATTCCATGCATCAACGACCGCCCTCTTTTGAGTATCTTGTTCTCCTTCATCAATAGTAGGCAGATCTTCTTTGAGGAATTTCGCTGAAGCTAAGGTGGTCAAGTAGAAAACATTTTTTTGTTGCCACCGCTTGAAATCAATACCAGTGGAAATTTTCAGGTTTTTTTCCATGATGGACAGGTGGAGTCGTTGTACTTGTTGAGGCCAATTTATTTCAAAAATCGTTTTGAGATTGTTGGTAGGTATTCTTTTATTTTTCTTGGGAAATCTCGGGATAGAAATAGATGAACCAAAAGGCTACGAGAAAATAGTTGAGGCAAGAGTTTGACTCTTTTTAAGGAATCCAAGATTATTGAGCAGTCTTCAATGAAGTAGGTGGGTCGATACTGATCCAATTGATATCAAAGACTTGTCTTTCCTAGATCACGTCGGAAAAAGTACTTATACACCTTTGGTACCCTTTAGAGTCAAATACGATTGAAGCGCTCGAGTATATACATATGTCGTTCTCTAGTACTCTTACTAGAGGGATCTATGGATTAAGGTTTTTGAAATATTGATAAGGTGAATACCAGTACATTCAATGGTAGGCATAATGAGTATAAGGTCCTCAAAAAATATATTTTCGTCCTTCATATTTTTTTTCTTTTTTAAACGATAGAGACTTCATTTAACTTAAAATGATCTAGGTCAGAGGCAAACCTACTTCAAGATAACCCCCATTTGAAACACTTTGGGTAAAGAACTACACAGATCTGATACCTTCTCCCCTTGGTCTGGAAGGTAAGTTATGTAGGGTTTTATTCCTAGGTTGTATTCGATCACGAATGGCTAAAGAGTAGCCCTTCATAGTAGTATGCCGGATATTGCCAGAAGACCTTTTATTTTTTCTCTTTGTAGTTGGGATAACGAGCAGGATTAGAAGAAGCAAGGACAGATAGGCTAGGATTAGATGTATGTGGTTTCTAGACGAGGAGCTGAAGATAAAGGGTGCCAAAGGTGTATAAGTACTTTTTTGGCACCCTTTAGACTAAAATACAATTGAAGCGCTTGAGTATATACATATGTCGTTATCTAGTACTCTTACTAGAGGGATCCATGTTTGAATTCACTAGATAGATGTTATAGAACAAGGTACAATATTGCCACAACCATAATCTAAGTACTTATACACCTTTGGCACCCTTTAGCGTAAAATACGATTGAAGCGCTCGAGTATATACATATGTCTTTCTCTAGTACTCTTACTAGAGGGATCCATGGATTAAGGTTGTCTCAATATTGTACCTTGTTCTATAACATCTATCTAGTGAATTCAAACATGGGTACACATATAAAATTCCAACGAAGACGGGTTGATCCCTTATTCTATGCTTGTCTCCAGCAGATGAACGTATCACAAGAAGCTGGGTTCCTCTCATGGTTGGAGTGTAATTCTGGATCCATTGGTAGCGATTCCTGTCATAAAACAAGACACTCTATGATATTCAACCCTAAAAAGAAAGGTACATATCCTAAAAAAAAAGTGTACGTATCGTGAAAAAGAAGGGTACCTATCCTAATTCTAATATGGGTACCTATCATAATTTCAATATGATTTTGATAGGAAACCTTTCGAAATTAGAATAAATTATAGGTACTATACAAAACCATTAAATGATAGGGATATCATATGTGTCTTTTAGATATGGTATAATACTATATCAAGCAGGATAAATCCAAACATGTTACTCATAACAAACAAAAGAATAAAAAATAAACTATGACAATGAAAATGAGAATTCCTAGAGATACCCCGTCCTGGTGCTCACGGTTGTTGGCAATTCGTTTTCCAAGATACAACGACTACAGTTTTAAATTAATAGCACTCTATTTTAAAGCCACACGAACTTGAAATGTTTAGAACACTATGAATATGATAGGTAAACTTTCTAATTTCGAATTCTAAGCATTAAAATTAAAAATTCAATTCCAAGAGTTTAAATCTTGCAAAACTTGAATTTAAGCGCAAATGCTTAAAAAACTCAAAACTAAAAGATCGACTCCCGAATTTAATTTCAAAGTTCGAATTTAAACGTATAAGGTTAGAAAATTCAGACTCAAGATTTTATATCTTGAAAATTTAAACTTTAAGTGCTAATGCTTAAAAAAAATTTGCATATAGAATTAAATATAGAGAGAAAAGAGAAGAAAATAATTGGTGCTTTGAATGCAAATGAGGAGGAGGGGGGGTCCTATTTATAGAAAATGAAAGGACTTGAATCAAGAGATATACCTCTTCTTGAAATAGTACACCATTTCATAAAATGCTACCCCAAATGACTTCACAAAATCACATTTCAGCCATCTCTTCATAAAAATCACATGGTCTTTCAAGTCGCATTCATTGTTACCGTTGGAAACAAAGCCTATAAATAGCCAAGAAGAGCAGCCAAGAATAGATATACAAATATACATAATTGTTCAATCAACCAAGCCGTTATTCTGCTGAAATCTCTTCACAAGCTTTCTATTCATATTCAAAAGATTTCAAAGCTCACACTTAGCATATACATTCATAGCATTCAAGGCTATAATTTGAGCTTACAAGCACAAACACTTACTGTTGTATTATTCGATCTTATAGAAATCAGTTGTGCTAAGTAGTTTCAGTTCAGTCGAGTACTGCAAACTGTATCAAAACTAAGAGTTTCAGTTTGGCATTGTTAAGTCTAAAACTGAAGTGAGTCTATACAATTCTTTGTATTGATCAAAGTCTTTTAGTGAATATCCTATCTTCTAGATATAAGGGGTGACGTAGGAGTGATTGATATCTCCGAACATCCATAAATCTTGTGTCTTTTAATTTCAGTTTTATTCTATCTGTCAGTCAGTTTATTTCCGCACTTTCATTAGTTAACTGATCGACATTGACAAACAAGATTCCCGAGCTCAATTTATCACTAAACTGACTCATTATTCGAAAAGAGTGTAAAATTGTCAAGTGTTTATTCAACCCTCTTTCTAAACACTTATTCACCTCCCAACCGATCCTATCAATATATATAATCTTTTCGATTCAATCTTTTCACTCGATAAAATTTGAGCTCAATTAATTTCTCAACTAATTGGTAATCGAGAAATAATTATGTTAACCACGTAGCTTGTTCGAATTATTTAATCGATTTTAAATGAGTACAAAAATCATTTTTCTAACAATTCTTTCGAATGAAGGTATGACCTTGAAGTTGATTGTGACCTTATTTAGAGAAAAATGAAGCGGCCAAGCGATTCGAACTTCAAAATCAAAACAAATCATCAGCCAAGCAAACACTATAGAGAGTATGCCAACAGTATTGCTATGCACACGTTTTTCAGCAACATAGTTTTCGTGAATAACTATATGACGTATCCTTATTGATATGCATCTAAAGGTATGCACTTGGTAAAACCCGCAGACTGGTGATTTGGTGTATGGCATATCCTTTAATTCTGTGTAAACTTGCAAGGAAAATTCAGAAGATGAGAATGAAGATATCAAAGTTGAAGTCAGTGTTGAACACTATGTTCTTTATAATATTTTGTTCCGCTTTCGGTGTTTTCCAAAAATAACAATATTTTCTCAAGATACAACTTCAACTTTGATAATAACATAAATAAGTTCAATAACCAGAGAAAAATGTTATAAACTTTGTTGTTTTAGAAAAGAAGAAATGGTTCCATTATGATTCACACAATTTTGATTTCTTATTTTGAGAATCAAATCCAAACTAGGAATTATCGACTCTGATTATGGTTTTTGAACCGAAAATGTATGCACGCAGTCACACTTAAATAATATGTTTGGATGTGAAATACCAAAAACAATCCCACATCAATGAAAAAAACCATAAAAACAATGGGGACCATTTCTTATTTGGTAAATTTGAATACTTGAAAAAATAACCTTGTAATCTCTATCTAGCTCACAACATCCTTCAGTTGCTTGGCGGTTAAGGTTGATTTTTTTTTTTTAAAATCTTTCCAAAAACAAATATCAACATTTCATCTATCTATTCAACAAAATGAAAGACAAATGTTTTGTGGCATGTCCGAATTGGTGAAATAATTAAACATTTGATTAATGATCATGATACTTACTAAAAATATATGGTTCAATTCCAGAAAGTGAGACTAGCCCGAATTCAGACTTCGGACCTACTCTAGACCTGAAATCATAAAAGAGACCGTTAGAAGGGGCTAGGAGGGTGTCCCGGCTTAGTCCTTCCTATGCTCAAGTCAAATACTGAGGACAAAAAAGAGAGAGCAGTTAAAGATGTTGCTGAAAGTTAATATATTGAATTAATAATTAGACACTCAAACTTGGTATTTATAGAAGATTACTTGAGATCCATCATGGACCGCCTACCTTGGTTAGGAATGGGTCGGGGGGTCCAAAGTCCGGTTTGAGCCTGATCTGGATGAGTCCATTCATGGGGTATCGAATTAGAAGTTCATTTCTTCATACCAATAATTTCTCGGACGAGCCTATTGTTAGAGTAGATGCCCTGCAAGCCAATTGTTGGCTAGGGATTTTATTGACTCAGTTGTAATAAACAATCATTATTTTAATATAATTCATTATTTCATGGTTTGTTATTTCTTTATCTGTATACCCATGTGAATAACATAGATAAAGACCTTGATTATACTTTAATACAAATGAATCGTAATTCGTTGTTGAAACTCATTTGTAAGCACTGTATAATCTAAATTTGTTCCTAGTCGATTCAGCCGCCTAAAGCCTGGATAAAGGTTGCTTGAGCTCGAGACTAGCATCTGTGATGTTGTGTACTGCGTTTCTTGGTAAGGGCATAGAGATGTCCAAACATGCAGATGGGGAGTCATATGATGATTATACCGAACAACCCTCTCTCGGACTTTCAAAGTGGTTATCATTCATCGAGAGGATAAGTCCGTGGTTATGATTGTACACCATTAGTCCTTATGACCCGGGACAACACTGAGTCTCTATATGGTAGGGCTGTGCTTTGACTCTTTTATTGGCTCCAGGAGAGTCATCAGGTGGCGAGGTTGGGTACAGTTGCGAAACATATAGGAGCCAGTGTATTGTAGTCGAGGATTCACCGCTCACCTGCGGGTGTGGATATCCTATGTGATCTGATGAAATTATAGTGCATGGAATCTCTGGCCAGAGTATGAGATGTACGTTAGAGAAGGAGTTCTCGAACGGTACATGCGATGTAACTATTTATATTTATCACATAGTTATCGAATTGCCATGCAACCCTCGATGAACCAATGGTTGCAGATTCGATCGAGATATATGAGATGAAGGGACCGTACTGTACGTTAATCATAATCGACTAGTTCTTGCAGGCACTATCAGTGATACCTAGGAGATCATGAGGCGATGCTACTAGACGCTCTTACCATGATCTGATGAGTGCAATCAGAAATGAGTTCTGACATTCTTGATCAAGGTGTTGATGAAAAGAATGGGGATAACTAGGGTAAGCTCGAATAAAGGATTATGTCCTGAATCACAAATAGTTGTGAACCCATGGCTAGCTGTATCCCTGAACCATTGAGGGTCACACAAGAACTGGATCGTTTGTTCCCGTTGAGAGAATAAATTCAAGAAGTTGAATTTATATTACATAGTAAATTCAAGGAGTTGAGTTTGATAATTAAATTTTGAGAGAATAAATTCAAGGAATTGAATTTATAAAATTTGAGAATTTAATTTATTAAACTCAAATGTTGGGTTTATTAGATATTAAATTTTGGAGGTGATATAAATTCAAGGAGTTGAATTTATAATTTAAATCATAAATTCAAATGTTGAATTTGTAATGAATTTAATTAATTAAGCTCAAAAGTTGAGTCGATTAAATATTAAATTAAAATTGGTGGGAAGTATGTTTAATGGGCTTGTAGGAGTATAAGTCCAATATACTTAATAATTAAAGTTTAATGGACTTTGATTAAATTAATTAAACTAGTTGGGCTAGTCCAATTAATTAATCAAGCCCATTAATGTTAATTATATGTATTAGGTCATGGGTTAATTATAAATAAGTGTTGAGAAGTCAAAACCCTAGCCTCCACCCACCATAATTTCGAGAATCCCTCTTCCAAAAGAAAAAAAAATTCGGCCACCTCTCTTGAGAAAGAAGTTTGGGTCGTCTTTCAAACTTTGATCTAAAATCTCTTTCATTTTCTTTAGTGCAATTTGGAAGAGGATCAAGCGATCTAGTCGTGGACTTGATTGGAGGATCAAACAAAGAGTTCATTGAAGAAAGTTCGCAGGGATTCATCAAGAGCTAATCTGTTTATACCGGATTAGTTGGAGCCAAGTGATTTAACTCAAAAAGATATAACGATTCTAACGCCCTATGAATGTTTATGATAAAAGCATACGAGCGCCCAAAGCAAAACATATTTTGATTGTCAAAAAAAATAAAAATTTTAAAACTTCTGCTGCATTTGGGCGCGTAGAAAACCGGGATCCAACACCTATCACATAAAGTTTTCCTAATGCAATTCATCTGACTTATATGATTTACCAATGATATTCCGATAATTTACCCAATGTTGGGTTTATCTTAAAATGTAGGTGTTCATGTGAAATCAATAATAAACTATTTTTATCTAAAAATAAATAAAATAAGTTGATAACTAATTTAATTTACTCAGATAACGTATGTGCTCGAGAGACTTTAGTTTCTAACAATAAAATATTGTTTTCACTTAAAAAGTTCCATTGCAATGATAATTCGTTAGACCAACCACTCTATTGCTTGTAACTCACTCTTGTCCCCACTTATTTGGTACAAATTCCAACCAATGTTTGACAATATAACTGGAATATTATTAAATTTTGAACTATATTTATGTAATTTATTATTTCTTGGAATTAAGGGGCAAATGTGCTAATCATAGAAGTTTTAATTATTCATTTTTTATTAAGTTAAATTTAGTGTATTTTTTTTTCAACGTTAGAATATACAAAACAATCACTTGTTATTTAAATGTTACACAAAATGGAACATCAGTTTAATTACAAAATCCAGGGTAATTAAACCAAAATATCCAATTTTCTTTATTCGAAAAAATGTTAGGCAAAAACTTGTGTGAGATGGTCTCACGGGTCGTATTTTGTGAGACAGATCTCTTATTTGAGTTATCCATGAAAAAATATTACTTTTTATCTAAGAGTATTGTTTTTTATTGTGAATATCGTTAGGGTTGACCCATCTCACAGATAAAGATTCGTGAGATCGTCTCACAAAAGACCTATTCAAAATATGTTTATTTATTTACAATTTTACATTAGTTAAATAAATTGGCGTGTTTTAAATTTTAATTTAATTAATAGTATTTGGTTTTAATATTTATTAGAAATATGCAAATCGATTTTAATAAAGTCTAATAATAAATTTAAAAATTACATTACATTTTGTTTAAGCTTTTAATGATGATTCATTGTGGTACCGCCACTTTTTAGTTGGCGGAATCTTGGTCTCACGTCGTCGGGTCACCACCTAACGCCGCCTCCACCAACGCTGTCCCACCACCAACGCGAAACCCTCGTTATTTCGGACAAGAACAGATAAATTTCCACCCCTAATTCCCTACCCAACTCCCCCCTCCCTGATTGCCCAGATTCGGCGAGGGAAAATTCTTTACGAGAATGCAGCAAAACCCATCTCCCCTGCCGGACATGCCAGAGCTTCCCGAAACTCCCACCATCGCCCCTCATACTATCCCAGTCGATCCCACCTCGTCTTCGCTCTTTGACTGGTCTGATTTCCTTGATTTCAACCTCGATGAGAACTTCAGCGTTTCATTCCCTGATTCCCTGGAACCCGAGCAACCCGGATTTGATCATAACCAACAACAGGAGAACCCGGGTCGGATCAGGAAGAGGGATCCCAGGTTGGTGTGCTCCAACTTCCTGGCGGGACGGGTCCCATGTGAGTGCCCTGAGTTGGATGAGCAATTGGAGCAGCAGCAGCAGGAGGAGGAGTTTGGTAGTGCCCTTCCCGGGAAGAAACGGGCAAGAACGGCGAGGCTCGCCGGTGGAAGCCAGGTACGATGCCAGGTTCCTGGCTGTGAGGTGGATATTAGCGAGCTAAAAGGGTATCATAAGCGACATCGGGTGTGTTTGCGTTGTGCAAATGCAAGTACCGTGGTTCTTGATGGGGAGAACAAGAGATATTGTCAACAATGTGGAAAGTAAATTCTTTGATCAATATTTATATGTTTTGATTAGTTTCTGGGTTGATTAATGCATAATAAAAGGAATGCTACAAACCATTATGAAAGTAGGTATAATTAATGATGGCCGGATCTAGGGCTCAGGGGGCGTGTGTGTTGTCAAATTTATGTTTTTTCGGGGTTTCCAGTAGCGGTTACAGATCTGTGCAAATGAACTACTGCATCTAACTGTATTTTGCTTAATTCGATTTTTTTTGCCTTGCATGGTATTTTCTACGTTGACTTGATAATGAAAAATATTCATGACCATGAGGATATTGCATGCCAACAATGTTTAAGTGAGCTCCTTCACTTCTGTTAAGGAAAGTTCTGTAGATGCAAGCCACTACAGGTTGTGTTTTTTGTAGATTAACAATCAGAAGTTTTTTTTTCATGTATATGGTGCTGATTATAGTTGGTAGTGATGGAAGACCAATGAGTGAGTTATTTATACCAAGCTTTTTTCTTATAGCTAGATCCTATCTCCTGTTCCCTACCAATCGGGAAAAAACTTCCAATTCCGTGTCTCGATTAAGAGGGTTCATGGAAATAACATGTTCGAAATCATGATCACTTCCTGTTTTAAATCCTGCTGCAGCTGCATGAGCCCTTCACTAGTGCCATAAATGTTCTCTAATGAAGAAGAATTCGGTTACAAAATGGCAATTATTGAAGGATCTAGACTATAATATTGCAATCCATTAGGTTTATAGAGTAAGGTTCTTACCTTGACCTGATTCCCTCGTGTTTTATTGTGAAATGTAAATAATAAGGGCAGCTTAAAAAGTCGGAGATTGACTTTCAATTGTTGTTGATACATTCTTGCCTACTTCCTGGTTGGCTGTGACTAGATTGTCAGTGTGGATACAGTAGTCCAAGCACTTATCCCCAGTGATGGATTCATATCTTTTTCTCACATTGCTGTCCCTATCAATACATCATTTTCTTTCGTATTAAAACTTTTAAAAGGTGAATACTAACTGTGCCAATCGACTATAGGTGTAGACTATAGTTTTCTCGAGGCGGATTCTAATGTGCAGTGTCTAGTCATGGCAAAAATAAGTTTCATTTAAGCTTTATTGTTGATGTTTTCTAGCCTTTACTCAAGTTCTGTTCTGGGAAAATATGTATAATATGCGTAGGAACTTTTAGTCGGTGGCTTTTATTTTTGAGTTAAAAATGTTAATGGTCCTGTGACAGATTGTTGTTTCTTGGCTTTCTACAACACAAATTGTCCACGTTTCATTTGGTCATTGGGAAACTACTACTCCATTCCCACACCATTATCGTATTTCAGAATTTGTTTATTCCTATTAGATTAACTGCTGAAACTGTTGTTCACTTATTTTCTATTGAATATCTTGTTAATATATCTAAATATCTATTTTTTCAGGTTTCATGTTTTGTTAGATTTTGACGAGGGTAAACGCAGTTGCCGAAGGAAATTAGAACGGCACAATAACAGGCGTCGAAGAAAACCTAATGATTCTAAAAGAAGCGGGGGCAAGGAACCTCAGCCTGTTTGTCTGGTTGACGATTCCAGTGGTGATGATGACTCTGGAAAAGGTATATCAACCTCACATGGAATGGTGGTTGGCAATTATCTTAATTGAAAGACTTTCAACTGCCTCCCGCCCTTATTTATTATTATCTCTACATGCATTGGTGGGACGGATGGTCTCTTTTTTGGTACTTGTATTTATGGGAGCATATCAAATCGCCTCTTTTTTTCCAGTTATATATTTGGAGAAATGTTGTTCTGTGTGGTGATATTGCTTTTCTACCACTGTTCATATTTACAATTAGCATTGCTGTTGGCGGTCTAATTGATATTTGATTGGCGGCAGATAATGTATGTGTGAGCAGTCAGACAGAAGAGAGACCGACAATGGTGGAGTTAGATGGACGTGTCTCACCTCGAGGCTCAGCTCTCATTTCCCAACATCTTCAGAATGATAGTGTTGTATCATTTGGTGCTTCAGGTGAAGCAAATCTAGAGGAGGAGAAACAGAATTCAAAATATAAACACTCCCCAGCATACCATGAAAACAGGAGCATGTTTTGCTCTGTGGTATGTCCAATGCCTTGGAGCCTTATTATGTCTTCTATTTTTTTTCATTTTTTAACTTAGCTTGGATTAATCTGCAATGATTAAACTCTCTGGCAGTGCCCTTCTGGCCGAATCTCCTTCAAGCTCTACGACTGGAATCCAGCTGAGTTTCCTCGACGGCTTCGAAATCAGGTACCTTAAAGCTATATTTTGTGTTAATTAGACAAGCAGACAAACATTTTTCTTTAACATGCTTGATTCTTCTATAGATATTTCAATGGTTGGCTAGCATGCCTGTTGAATTGGAGGGATATATCCGTCCAGGTTGTACAATTTTGACGGCTTTTATCGCAATGCCAAAGCCAATGTGGCTTAAGGTAGTCAGAAACTTATTCTTTTTGCTATGGATAACTTAATAATTTTGATGCCTATTTTTCACTATCCAGTTTCTGTTGACGTCACGAGTTACTTCATAAACTAAATGATAATTTTTTGTAAGATTGTCTGTTCCACTTTGCAAATGGTTAGTTTAGCCATGTGTCACGAGTTACTTCATAAACTAAATGATCATTTTTTGTAAGATTGTTTGTTCCACTTTGCAAATGGTTAGCTTAGCCATGTGTGGTTTTAACTTTTTTGTGAAGTTAAGGAATGGCTAGCATCCTTTATATATCCTAATTGTTTAATGTCTTTGCAATGATCAGTTATTGGAAGAACCATCTCTGTTTATAAAAGGCCTTGTTGCACCACCAGGAAATATGTTGTTTGGAAGAGGTACTATGCTTGTGTATCTAAATGACAAGATTTTCCGTGTCACAAAAGGTTAGTTTGCATTGTAACATATTAATTTTATCATGTCGTTTTTGCTCATAAACTTGGTGTTATCTACCTTTATGATTAATCTTGTTTATTTATTTTACGAACAAAGTTGTTAATAGAAATTTTTTTACGAGTATTTGCTTGCTTATTTATGTTGAACATTGCAAAATGTTCCAACTATGGCGGACTATTTGTTTGATCGATAACAGCTGATTATATTTATTGTATTCCCTTTCCTCCTACTTGTCTCAGCTCTTTGGTTGACATGTCGATCACAATTACAATAAGTCAATCTTCGTGTCCTTGGAGTTTTACGCAATGACAAACAATCAACCGTTGAACAAATCCTACTCAAAGCTTTTATCACCGCTGCCATATAGATTTTTCAACCCAGGATCATGTCGTAAAGAGTTTATGAGGTTGAATAAGAAATGGTGAAATAATACTGTCACCTTTTGTGTAGGTACACCAGGCACATATAATTAGGTTTGAATGATATCCCGATAAATAATCTATAAATTGTTTGACTTTTCTGATAACAATGGTATAATAATTTATCATATTTTGTTACTCAGTCCAGCGAGCAGGAATAAATGCAACACCTTTTGTGGAACGAAATAAATTTATGGAAGATAATATCTTTATTGCTATTATTTTGCAACATTTTGCTGAAGATTTTCCAATTCATTTAATGCATTCCTAACATATTATTGGATCCTATGGAACAGATGCAGCCTCTATAATGAAGGTTGCGGTGAAAGATCGAGCTCCAAAGCTTCATTATGTCTATCCAAATTGCTTCGAGGCTGGCAGGCCTATGGAGTTTGTAGCTTGTGGAAGTAATCTACTCCAACCAAGATTTCGGTGTGTTTGTTATATCTGATTCTATTAATTTCTTTATATTCGACCGTTATCTCCATCTTTAATTTGTGGAAAGGCATGAAGTATGCTCTTTTATTCATCAACTTTGATTCTTTGCATGATGTTATTCGTATGAAAATGTAATGGCTAGATATGCAACAATGCATTAGATTTTATGAAGCAAATTTGATGGGTGAAGAGGAAAGAAAGCAAGCTTTGTTGGGATTGGGTGGATCCATGTTAAGAGTTATACGTAGGTGAGGTTCCATGTGCAATTAAGATGGATGATATGCTTTACTAGTATGTGAGATTGAGATTGATTTGTGAATAGATTGTTGACACGTCATTAGGATGGATCAACTACATTGATTGGGCAATGTTAGGAGTGGTTTCTTATGTTCGTTCTGATGGAACTGTGAGATTAATATAGACATGTAATCGTTGAAGATAATAATGAGGTTTTACAAATCTTGTCTGAAGTTATGATAATTGACCATTTTGTGGAGTTGCAATATGAGTTATAAAAATGCTCTCTGGAATGCTTGCTTCAAATTATATTTTGAACAAGATTTACGGGGAAGACATGCTTGGTGCAGTTGCATTTTTTAAAAGTGTTTTAACTATGATTGAGTGCTTTTTTATCGGTAAATTAAAATCACTAATAAAAAATATTTATTACAGACAAAATATTCAAGTGTCAAGCACTCAAGTGTGAAAACTTGAGGATACAAACTATAAAGGCAGTGAAAAGTAAAAACTTTTATCTCGTGCAATAAATAATCAACAGATAAGTCAACATTATCAAATAGTTTTGAATTCTGTGCATTCCAGATGCAATAAACTGTGGCCGAGAGCGCTAACAGCCGAGCCTTGGCTAGACAAGATGTTCATATATTAGAGTGGATGAACAATTTCACAATTATTAATTTTATTTACTTGGTATCTGTTGACCAGGTTTCTTTTGTCGTTTGCTGGGAAATATCTGGCATATGACATTTGTGTATCATCTGCCTGCTGTAAGAAAGGTGAGAATGACAGTTTCGACCATCAATTGGTGAAGATATACGTGCCTCAGACTGATGTGGATCTTTTTGGCCCAGCTTTTCTTGAGGTGAGATATGCATTTGATTCTATTATACAACTATTCTTAATGCTTAAATTTCTGACAATGGACACTTTTTATCGTGCTAGAGCTTCGGGCATGCACAATCTGGATCTTTGGTCATCACTTCAAAAGTTTATTGAAGCATGCTCTTTTGATGACTCCCAGTTGAACTATTAATAAATCATGTGGAAATATGAAATTTTTTCTCATTGAGTATCCAGAGAAACTTGGGAATTCATTTATTTTAAACTTGTGGAGTTGGGACTTGGCTAGATCTATTGTTTCTATATTACGATGTCTATCCCCATTCGATTTGGAATGGCTAGTTCTATTGTATGCTGACTGCCAAAAATTATTTTTCTTGTATCTATTTTATTGTTTTTCTTAATGCAAGCTAAGCTCTAGTTGACATTAAAGGGACGTTGCATTAAGAAGACGGTTGGGAAATGGATTTATAATCATATGATAGAGATCCTTGTATATGGATTTTGACTGTGAAATTGACTGGAGCTGCTAGAACAAGCGAGGACTTGTGCCATTATGATAATGGTTCTTTGATTTCCTTGTGCAGGTCGAAAATGAGTCTGGCTTGTCCAACTTCATTCCTATTCTCGTGGGGAACAAAGAAACATGCACAGAAATGGAGATCCTGCAACTAAATTGCAACGCACTTATCACCTCCGAAGAACAAAAATTATCTCCTTCAAGATCTCCATGTGAAGTTTTTACTTCAAGACAAGCACGGTTCTCCGAATTTGTTTTAGAAGTAGCTTGGTTGCTCAAGAAACCTGCGTCGGAGCAAAAGTTGACTTCTCATCACATACAAAGATTTGACTATTTACTGAACTTTTTGATAGAAAATGATTCATCCGTTGTATTAGGGAGAGTATTTTCATACATTAAAGATGTGGTTGATGACAATTTGATCGACGGAGATGCTGATTCTGATATGAAGCTATTACGAAAAAGTATGGATATTTCAAGAAATATACTCGATCAGACCTTTCAAAATAATAGACATGCTGTTGTCCCAACTACCAATCAGGTAAGGGTGTCGGATTTCTTGGCATATCTTAAAACCAACGTGATTGCTCTTTCTTTGGCGAGTTCAACTTTTCAGACGTTTTAAAATAAAATATGTAAGGTGGACTTCACTTGAAAGCTTTGGTTACTCTCATGATGTTTTTGAAGGCATTTTTTTTCTTATTTGGAACGATTATCCAACTTATGTATCTTGTTTCTTGCTGCCGTATGTGTTTCAGGCCTTGGAGAAAACATTGAAGAATGTTCCCTGGGTGCAAGAGTTCTCGCCAGCTCAAGACGAAAGTGCCAAAGCTCCTCTTTTGAACCATCAGGTAGTCATGAACCTTAATCTTCACGAAAGGCCTAGAAACTCTGGTCGCATGTTGTTTACAGGGACACTTTGGGCTTCTCGACCTTTTATCATGGCAGTGGCGGCATTTGGTGTTTGTTTGGGGGTATGTGTAGTCATTCTCCACCCTCAGAGAGTCGGTGAAATCGCAACGAGTATTCGGAGGTGTTTGTTTGACCACAAATAGCGTCAGCCAGACTGATTGGCAAGTCTTTACCTCTATCTGTGCATATTAAAATGTACATCACATCACGAATTGGATAAACAGCTTGGTGTACCAGCATACAAAATCGAATGTCTGCTGGTCTGGGGAGCGCAGGCCACTCTGGTAAAGTTGCTAGCACTTTTTATTTTTCTTAATCTCAAGAAATCAACAAGATAGATAAATGTAATCCAAGTTTGGTGATTGAATGAAGCCTATGTATTTCACTTGGTGTGCATTTTTTGACTAGTTATTTTTGTTCAGGTTTTAGCTTCGAAGATTATAAAAAGCGTGAAAAGAGGCAAAATTTCGGGCAAATAATAGATAAAATAAACGTGTTTAGTTTATAAATAAAATTTCAATTATTGGGAGCGAAAATAATATGTATAATCATAGTTCGAAAACACGACACCAAATTTTTTGGATGCAATAAGAAAATTTAGTGGGTGAAATTCAGCTATACTTAAATTTTAAAAAATTATGAAATTATTAATTTAGTAAATTTATGGTATTGTAATGTTTGTATAATGTTTTATGTTAATTAAGATAGATTTCATGTTTATCCAATAATAGAGATATTTGAAATTCATTCTACTTTGTGTAAATAAGTAAGATATGAATTTAGGATTCTATCTATTGTCTCCAAAAGTTCTCCAAAAGTCGCGCACTTCAACTTATACTTTCAAAACATAATGTAGGCATTATCAAGTCTTTACCTTCACGAAACCTCCTCAGAAAATTAAACAAATATCACATGCATCTCATCACTATCAGATATAAGGTTTAGGAAATTTACAGCACGAACCTAGAAACGTTTTCAGTACATATTCATCGATCTTATCTAAACAAACGCATATATCTTTTTCATAAAATGTGAGATATTTAACATCAAATATCAAAGAATTAGTTACAAAAAATAGAATGTATTTCAAATAAAATCTTATCTCAATATTCTAAGATAAAGTTAACAAAATATCCAAAAAAAACAAATAAGACAATTATCCAACTTTTAAAACAAGAAAATAATAAACGTCTAATTAACAACATGTATTTCGATTATTTTATTGTTAAAAATGAGACAATAGATAGAATCCTAAATTTATATCTTACTTATTTACATAAAGTAGAATGAATTTCAAATGTCTCTATTATTGGATGAACTTCAAATATATCTTAATTAACATAAAACACTATACAAACATTACCATGCCTGTTTTATATAGTACCTTCGAAATTCAGTTGTATAGATATTATGCAAAAATAAAATTATCAAAAAAATATTTCGATAATTTGTTATAAATTTACAATTTCTACATAGGCTATTAAATCTATTTATTTAGTTTGGACTAAGTTTTCGGCTCGTTGTACATTTTCGTAGATTACTCAATTTGTCAAATTATATGTTATTCGGGTATCATGGTTCTGTGTATTCAAAAATAAAAAAGTGAAAGATTACATTGATTTAATTTGTGTAGTTTATATAATTCATTTTGGTCATTTATTGTTTTAACAAATTCATTTAATTTCTCAAAACAATAAATAATACAAGATAATAATAATATTAAGTTTTAATCCACAATAACGAATCACATAAAAAAATAATTATTCTTGGCCGCTGACATGTTATGATATAACGAAGCTACAACTAAAATTGTAGAACCCGTTAAATCAGACTACGTATAAACCATGCATAATTACTATTATTTAAATTAAAAATGATTTTTATGCATGAGGATTTAAATCCATTCTTTTAAAATTGGTTGAGTTATTATTATTTATTTTACGCAGTATTTTAGTTTTTATCTTTTCAGTNGAAATTAATTAATTAGAGATAAGTAGTAAATAAATTCTTTTATGTCTNTTGGTCCGTCTCCGCTGCGCCCTGTCGTCGTATTAATTTGTTTTCTTTTCAAACAAATTTCCAGGCATGTTTATATTATCTTTTGCTCTTCAATCAAGTCATATTATTATTTTAAAACATCATATGTGCATGAATCACGAAGCAAAACCGATTTTTGGACAGCAACATTTTCGAAAATATTGTGCAGATTTTCGGCTCATTCATTGTGCCTTCACGGTTTTGTTGTTTTGATGATTTCAGGGTTGGGCTCGATTCCAGACATTCAAGGCTGCATCTAGGATTGTTATAGGGTGTGTTAGGAAGAGATTGGTCCATTGGTTCGAGTTCGATCGCCACAGAAACACGCATTTGATAGCAACCTTTCATAGCTGCCATTTCTTGTCTCAATTTCTGATTCTTGCTTGTCTAAGGCGAGGGTTCGGATCTTGGTTGGCCTAGGGCCTGTAACCATGATTAGAACTCTTCCCTAGTATGTCTAAGACGTGACCCAGTCGGCTTTTCAAGGCTTGGTCCATGGTTCAATCGGTTTTAAAATTAAAACAATGCAAGTGTCCCACGGTTTCGATTTCTGATTTTTCTGTGTGTGAGTTGGTTCGGTTTTGAGGTTTGGTGTGGATCTTGGTTGGGTTTTTAGCCCTTAGACATGGTTCAAACAATACCTCATGATATCTAGATCAAGCCATGGTCGATCATATGGCCATTGGAGTGACTAAGACAGCAAGAGAAGCGCTACACCCCCACGCATGCACAGCTTGGCTCTCGGGTGGGAGTGTGGCGTTGTTTCGGGTGTGGCTTGGATTTTGGATGGCCTAGGGCCCTTAGCCATGGTTCAAATCATACCTTAGGATGTTGGTAAGAGGCTCTGGTCGGTGATTCAAGCCCCAATGGCCAATAGCCTCGCAAACGAAGCGATGCAAGCACATGCGCTGTTGCTGTAATTGGACAGCAACTTGGGGTTCGGTTCAGAGGTGTCGTTTGAGTTATCGGTTGGCTTTTAGCCTATGGCATTGGACTGGACAGTACCTTACTGAGTTAGAAAGGTAATGTTTTTGGCCGCTTGTGATTTGGTTAAGTTTAGAGGTCGTACGAGAATTTACGGTGCAATGTGCCAAAGTGACCCTCGAAAGAGTGTTTCATGATTTTGGCCACCATTCACATTTTTTTCGTGTACTACAGCCTAGGGTCATGTCTTACAGTATTTTAAGTGTAATTTAATCATGGCTAAACGATGGTTCAATGTTGGTTCAGGTTGGTATGAAACCATGGTTGAATACCAAGTTTGTTGGGCGTAATTGTCTCGTTTTTGGTTCAGTTATGAAGAGTTGGTCAAGTTAAGTTTATTTGCATGATCCTCATGTTAGAATTAGGTCGCAGCGAGCCTGGTAACGATCCAACCCATTCGGTAAAATAAAACAGGATTTTAATTATATTACGTGCATAAAAATAAAAAAATGTTTATTTTGAGATATATGCTATATGTCTTGTGGCCACCTCATGCTCATGGGATTCAGCTTATGGGATTATTACTTCACCCGGTGACTTACGACCGGTTCGTGATCATTTATGGGTACGGATATCCAGTCCAAGGGCTGTGATGATCTCTACCGCCCAGTATACTGTGGTTTAGTCTGATCAGACGATTCATGTTATGTTATGTTATGGGCCACTTGCGTAGAACATATTCTCAACAGAAAATTATGATATGCTATTTTAGGACAGGGCTCTATCGAGCAAACATTTTACGTATGATTTTCAGTTATGCACGTATTTATAATTACTCATGACACGATTTTTATGTTACGCTTTACGATATGATATTTTTACGTTGCATGCGATTTTTTGATATATTTACTTGTTATCCATAATATATACGTGCTGAGTCTTTAGACTCACTAGACTTGATTGTTGTAGGTACTGATGAGGTCGAGACCGGGGGCGGGGACTAGTGAGCTAGCTTGGGTCGGCAATAGTAAGAACCCGAGGAACTCATGCCTCAGTTTATTTATCATTATTATGCAAACTCATTTTTATCACGATGAATTATTTTAAGTTGTTGTTTTGAAACAAATATTTATTTCCGCTGCTATTGTAACATTAAACTTTTTATCAGTTTATTTTATGAATGAAGCATGTTATTTATTTTTAATAAGAAAAATTTTAAATAATTCCGCAAATTTACAAATACGAAATACAGGCCTCTACAAAAATCATATATATAGTTACCCAAATATTGATAATATATTGGTAAAAATTTATTAGCGTAAATAATTATTCTTTGTTAAATATTTACGATTATATCGACTGTTTGACCATGAATTTGTGATGTTATCTCTAACACAATTTGTTAGATATGATTAAGAAACATAATATATAAAGAATTAGAATTACTAAAATTTGATTAAGCAAAGGTACTCATAATAGTATCATTGTATTTAAAAATACAAAAAAAAAATGTCGATGAAAAAACTAAACTATATATAATATCATTTTACATTAATTAATATCGAAACTTGCGTGATAAGTAAAATATTATTATATTATATGTAAATTTACGGCTTTGAACATGTATAGGTTTTTAGAAGACTTAAACTTGATTTAATAAAAGTTTGCAAATAAATAGAGTTAAAAGTGTTCATTCTACCTTTTATTAAAGTATTTAAAGTGTTTTTTTTTAAAATAAAAATAAATCATAGATATTATGCTATTTTTGTTATTTTTTTCTTCACTTTTTTTACCAGCTCAACTTGTCAAATTCAAAGTCAAGTGAAATATAGCTATTCATTAGATTCAGTTGAACATTTTTGCACTTCGAAAAATTATTTTCAAGTGTCTAGCTACATCTAGCGTGTCGAGAAAAAGGGCTTTGGTAGCTAACGACTATTAAGGTCAGCTCGAAGACAACTCAAGTTTTCGAAAAAAAATAAAGTGTTTGAAGGGAAATATAATTTTCATATCAAATTTATTTTCCAAGACTAATTTTTCCTTGTTGATTTGATTTTTAATATTTAAATATGGTTTTGCCTTTCTAGATATTGTGATAATTAATGAGATATTTATGTTAAGATTTTTGTGACATGATATATTTGTTTAAAAAGAGTTTGTTTCTAATAAAATCTTACTTTCCATATTGTGTGGGTTTCCTTGTTGATAAGCCCTAGGTCTATAAATAAGAGGATTCATATCATGCAATGGTGTGGACTATTTACGCAGAAGCACATACATACTATTGCACCTTTGTACACCATAAGCTTTAGAGAAAATAATATACAAGGTTGCTGCTGATCGAACAAGTGCTGATGCTACGTGTTGCCTTGATTGTTGGAGACATCTACAGACAACATCAGTGACGAAGTTGGCTGAAGATCATTTTTGTTGCTCCAGTTTTTGGCATCACGCTTTGGCTTTTTTGAATAAGTTTTATTCTGGTTATTTGTTTTTTAGAAAACATTTATTTTCTGAACGTGTTGAGAAAATTGATTTTAGTAATAATCACTATTGATATTGTTTTCGTGTAAACTCATTGATTTTATAGTGATTAATTTTTGCCCAGAGGCACCGCACCGCACAAGTATAAAAGTATTTATACTTGTGCAAATTTAATCTTGTCCATCGTATTTGTTTAAAGTCAATTTGTGTTACAAACTTTAATATTCTGCTGCATGATGTATGAAATGTTGTAATATTCAACACAACACTTAATTCTGATAAAACACAAATTTACAATCTTATACTACTACTGTCATATGAACTCACATCTGTCAAGCAATATTCCTTACAAGTGGTATCAGAGTCTACTCTTGATATATTAAGTGCTGATTTTAGTTTTTGTTTGGTTTCACAGAAATATTTAAATGGACACATCACTTACAAACGCAGCACTTTGACCACCAGTCCTTCGGAACCAACTACAGCCTATGGAAGGTCAAAAGCATATATTACATAAAATCCATAGATGAACGGGCATGACAACGTGTTATCAGTGGGTGGACTTCACCGATGAAGATATATCAAGAAGGTGATAGCTTGCCAAAGCCGGAAACTGATTGGACTGCAGATGAAGTGCAGAGTTCGAATTACAACTCAAAGGCCTTAAATGCATTATTCACTTTAGTCGACATGAACATGTTCAGTTTGATTACAAAATGTATTTCTGCTAAGGATGGATGTGATACTCTCCAAAGACATTGTGAAGGTTCTGAGAGTGTACGACGAACTAGATTGAGAATGCTTACTTCCAAGTTCGAGAATACGAGGATGGAAGAATCCGAGAATATACTGGACTATGATCGTCGCCTACGGGAAATTGCTAATGAGGCGTTCAGTCTTGGGGACCCCATCTCTAATGAACGATTAGTTAGCAAGGTTCTCCGTCTTTGCCCAAAAGAATCAACGTAAAAATTTGTGCAATAGATGAGGCTAAAGACACGACTCAGATGACTTTGGAAGATTTGATCAGTTCACTTCGCACCTTCAAAATGAACATGGACATGCAGAAGAAGGATAAGGGGAAGATAATTGCATTCCAAGTCTCGAATGACTCTTATAACGATCTTCTTCAAATATCCCAAGAGGTTAATGAATCAGATCTTTGTGAGGAGTCCATCGCCTATATCACAAAGAAATTTGAGGATTATTTGAAGAGAATCAGTGATAAGAAGAAGGCTGGACAACCATCGAAGTATCCCAGTCTACCAGCTCCAAAACCTCTTGTCCAACAACAGTTTCGACCAAGGAATGAATGCAAGGGTCAATTTAATTCGAAGAAGTATGACTCGGTACAATGTAGAGAATGCAATGGATTTAGTCACTATGCCAACGAGTGTGCTAACATATTACGAAAGAACAAATGCTATAATGTTTCTCTAAGCGATGAAGAATCTGATGAGGAGGAGAAATCCAATGATGAAGATAATCACACTTTCTTGACTGCACTATTGACAGAAAAACGTTGACTGCAAGTAAACCTTTTAGGTGTTGCCACTCCTGGACGCAACACGTGCGCAAAATCAGTATGTTTAAAATCTACATCTTCTGGAAACTTGAGTGCAGATGATGATTTGGAAGCTGATGATGAAGAAATCACTCTTGAGAGTGTACAGAAGCTTTATGAAGAGTTGTATGCTGATTGGACTAAAAGAAATAAGATTAACACAACACTCATGAAGGAGAACACTGAACTGAAGTCTGTGGTTGCAAAACTTGAAGTTATCCTAAACAAAAAGGACTTGGAACTTGGGAAGACTAAGGATGAGCTTCAAAAAGCGACTGAGACACTAACTAAGTTCAACTCGAGCACATCTAAGCTTGAATCCATATTTTTGATGGGAAGAGATGACATGAAGAGTTTAGGTTTCAAAGACAGTGTGTTTGAAATTGGTGAATCATCTAAACAAACTGTTTTTCTGAAAAGAAAAATTGATTCTTCTAAACAGTCACAAACCACATCTTCGAGCAAAAGTCCTCCACCAAAAGGGCAACCTGCTTCACCTGTTTCTAAGAAAATAAAACGCAGATATGTATGTCATTACTGTTTTAAGCATGGACATATCAGGCCATACAGTTTTAAACTCAGGGATGACTGCACAAATTAAAAGACGAGCCGGATTTTGCCCCGAATGTTTCCCAACACTTCCTGCAACAACTCCAACCGCCGACCTATAGTAAGAAAATTTGGGTACCAAAGGTAAAAAATCACTGTAATGTTATCTATACATCATTAAAAACTAACACTGCAAGTCACTAGTACTTTGATAGTGGAAACTCACGCCATATGACATGATCACGAGAACATCTCGCTGATTATATTGATCAAAAAGGTGGTAGAGTAACCTATGGAGGGGGAGCTAAAGGAAAGAATGTTGGAAAAGGAACATTGAATTTGAAAGACTACCAAAGCTCCACAATGTGCTTCATGTTGAAGGATTAAATTTTTGGTATGATATCGGTATGTAATTTGAAATTTTCGGTATGATATCGGTATGTAATTTGAAATTTTTGGTATATACCGAAATAATATATAAAAATTAAAAAATATCTTTTTTTGGTATAAAACGAGATATATCGATACCGTATTAAAATAAAGAATTTAACCTCTGTTTGGATTCCTCATATTGGAATAGTCCAAATCAAAGTTCAGTGAAGCAACTCAACTCATAGTTGAGAATTTAAACTGTTGAAAAGTCTTATTTTTGTAGCTTAACCTTAGAGCTAGTTAGAGGACCGGATGTTGAGCCTCGACTTGCTGAAAAACTGACAGGCTTCAGAAATCACAGAACCTCAGACATTGTTGCAAAGATAGTGGATGAAGAAGTCGCACATGTTGCGGTTGAAGTTTATTGGTGTTCATGGATGTATTGGATTTCCAAACACATGTTGCAGTTAGTGTTTATTGCCTTAATGGTTTTGTTTTGTATATATATTTCAGAGTCTCTTTGACTGTCTTGAGGGATTTGTTTAGTATTGATAATCATCTGGCTTGGAATTACAAGAGAATGAATTTTTTATATATACTTTTAGTATGACGGTATTTTACCGATACCGTACCGACTTTTCGGTACCGAAAAGTCGGTAAGATAACGATATCATTTTTCTCATATCGATATTTTTGGTACAGTATACGGTATCCAAAATTACGAAAAGTCGGTAAGATAACGATATCATTTTTCTCATATCGATATTTTTGGTACAGTATACGGTATCCAAAATTTTGGTATGGTATACCGTACCGACCACCTTTAATCTAAGCTCGGTCAAAATATTGCTTTGATTTGTTGTATTTCTTTAAGTCCAGCAGCTTGGTTTTGTCATCATAAAAAAAAGGAGAAATTGTTAGGTTGTAATTTCAAGTTTTATTGAAAACTTACAACATCGAGCTGTTTCAGAGTTTAGATGCTATTTTATTGTATTTAGAGGTTTTGAGCTAGATGCCCTGGACTCTAGCTGAATCGCGTCGATTTCAAGATTCTAGTTGGAATGCATGCTAGATTACAACTCTTTCAAATTTAAATAAATAAGGATAATTATTTAAAATAAGAATATATTTATAACAGTTTGGTTCCTATTTTGAACCAAACCATTTTTGGCCATATTCAATGAGTTTTTGTGATGAATTAAAATCAAAGACCAAACACATCTAAAATTATTAGCCGATAAATCCTTTTGGTACATAAGAAATAAGATGGAACAAGATAATTTTGGCGAGAAAGAGTAGGAAATTTGAAAATGCTATATTTTGAAATTTTAACTAACAAATGCACTATTTTCTAACGAATTTTAAATTGAAGTGCAAAAAAAATCTAAATTTTTGTTGCAAAATGTAGAAAATTTTAGACACGTAGAGGATAGATTATACACAATAAAGATATTTAAATATCTTAATTTCAATATAATCTCTGAATTTTCAAAAGAAGCTACTTTCCTAATTATATTGAACATAAAAAATAAAATAATCTAAAACTTATGCTTGGGAAAAATATATTTGAAAAATGATTTTGATAATATTTTTCACCATATTTTATGTTATAAGTTCACGTTACAACTCAAATATTTTAAATTTTATAGTAGTTCAAATCATATTATATATATTAATCTCTTTACTAGATAGACAACACATAAAACTGAAATGAAAATTACAGCTCACAAAAACTCAACATTTTCTGTTAATGGTTATAATATTTGGTTATTGGTTGTCATAACACTTGGATAATCCCCAAAGCAACCTTCTATTCCCCTTCACTAGCGGTGGGCACGAGCCGAGTTTTTTGGGTTTCGGGTAGTTCAGGTCGGGTACCCGATTTTTTCAAGTAGTGTTTTTACTACCCGACTCGACTCTGGTAACTACCCGATAGTGTCGGGTTCGGGTATTCATATTTTTTTAAAAAAATATTTAGGTTTTCTGATTTTGTGACTACAAAAAAATCTATCAAAATAACAATATCTAATTTCCACACCAAATTAAACAAGAAAAATCCATATTTGAATCTATTTAAAATAAATAATAATAATAATTAACGAATACTTTTTTCAGAAAAAGTATGTAAATCGATGCATTCACTAGAATAATTAGAAACATATATATATATTTCTCCAGACCCACTTCATTTAAATACCTATTTAAACTGCATTTAGATGTGCGTGTTTTGTCTATTTGATCAGTGCTATAATTTGGTTATAGTTAGTGGGGGGAAGATGGAGGCATTTGTCATCTATGTTTAATGGACTTGCAATGTTACTTACAATTAAAAAAATAAAATAGTCCGATCAAGTAGTTCGGGTAGACATTTCTACCCGAACCCGACCTTAAGAAATATAACCGAACCCGATGAATGACCCGATTTACCCAAAATATTCACCCGATCGGGTTGGGATTTTGGTTCGGGTTAGGGTCGGGTAACCGGTCCGATTGCCCACCCCTACCCTTCACCCATCATCTCCATTTAAAAATTTAATCCCAATAAAACTACACATTATACAAGCCAAAGAAGCCAACACCAATACATCAAAAAACTTCAAACTAGGTGAAAAAAGTCGATTAATAAATTTGTCAAATGCTATCGACTCTTTGTTAACAACTTCAATGTTAACGGTCACATAGACAACACTAACAGGCGTAGCCAACCTCGTCAAACTCCTTCTCACAAGCACAGTCTTCCTCTACCAGTTTCTCAACCCTGTGTTAACCAACAATGGCTAGTGCCACTCCATCCACAAGTACCGCTCGGGCGCGAGAAAGAGAGAAGTTGGAAGAAGAGTTGGCGCTCGGGCGGTAGAATCTTACCGCTCGGGCCTGAGTTGGTTCCATCAAAGAGTGGAAAACAGAAGAGTCGGAGCTCGGGCAGTAGAATATTACCGCTCGAGCGCGAGTGCTGCACGATGAAAGAAAAAAGACAAAGGAGTCGGTGCTCGGGCGTTAGAATCTTACCAAAAATTTTGAGGATGATTTCTTGCCTTCTGTTGAATGCTTACTAAATTGGGATGCAAAGTTGGTATACGGGGAAAAATAGGCACGAAAAACATACATTTTTCAGCAGTCACAAAGTTTGGGAGAGGAGAAAAAGGCTTGGAGTGAAGAAATTCAAGATTGCCGAGCACCGTTCTTCTCGTTTTCGTCACGTCTAGTATTTCTAGCTTAAAAATTTTTGTTTAAATATTGTTTTACTTTGTTTTATCATGAATTCTAATAGCTAACTTTCATATTTGTTTGGATTTAAAGGGATCCTATCCTGAAATCGTGTTTAATTAATTTATTTCTCGACTTTTGATTGATTCTTGATTGTGCCATTATTTTCATTGCATTATTAAAGCGTAGCTAACTTTAATAATAATATCATATTGATAGTGAGTTCGAGAGAATAGCTCCTGATAGGAACGAGTAGCATAGTCCGTGAATTTACAATTTGCATAGATATATGAAGTTGGATATACGTCGATAGTCATAATCCAGTAGGTTGAAAGCTAGGAGATTTCAGAAAACGACATGCAATTCACCTTTGATAAATAATTAAAAAGATTTAATTACTTCACTGAGTTGAATTAGTTTGGCATAACTTGAGAGAGAGTGCTCAATTGGTTTAGAAATCCTGTCGAAGGCGTGGATCATTGTCGAACGAACTAAGTAAATGAACGATGGGTAGGTGAACCGAGATTCTCAACAAATTCATTTTTCATTGAATATTTTATTAATTATTTTAGTTTGTTAAAGTCATCATTTAATCCTAAAAATATTTAATAATTGTTTATTTAATCATTCAGTAGTAGTAATCTTCAAATCATCGTCACCAAAAGTTTAATAATTGAAAATAATAATTGTGAAATACATTCTTTGAACGAACGATACTCGTACTCTTGTACACTAAATTATTACTTGACATCGTGCACTTGAGATTATACCGAGCTTGAATTTTATTGATTTTTACCGAGGATTATACAGTGCAAGTATCGCTCGATAAATTTTTTGGCTCCGTCTTGGGGACTTTTAATCCACAATTTTATTCTCAGTTATTTACTTTAGCATTTGAAAGGGATATTTTATTCCAAAAGTCTATTAAGATTTTATTTCGATTTTGCACTTCTAGACAAATCTTATAGATTTAATTTCTTAGATATAGAGAATTCTACTATTAGGAATTATTTATTTAAGTAGGAAACTTATTTATAAGATATAGAGATTTTTGCTTTAAATTAGAGTTTGATTCCTATTAAACTGGAGTTTTCCTTGTTTATAGGTGGAAAGGATCCTTGAAGATTTAAGGAAGAAAAGAAGAAGTACTTAAGAAAAAGAGGTGGACAAGGAGAGGACATCACGACGGACGGCTACAGGAGCTCTGCTGGAATTAATTCAGGATTGGAGAATTGCGTAAGGAGCTTGAGTGTCATGTCTACCACATGACAGTGTTGCCGATTGGTGTTGCCAACACTCGAAGAACAACACTGACGCAGAGTGTTGGACGAAGAGTGGTTTCGTTTGGTTTTGTTAAAAAACGCATCTAGTATTTAATTTGAGTTTTTGATGCATTTTAATTCCTTGGAATGTTAAGGAAGTTAGTTTAGATTTATTTCGCTAGGATTCATTTTGGTGTAAACGATTTACATAATTTTCTAGTGAATTATTTTGCCATGAGGCATCACACAAGTATTAGTACTTGTGCTTAATTTAACCCAAGTGTCTATTTGTTGAAGTTACATTAGTGTGCTAAACAATTAATTTCCGCTGCCGTGTTGTGTGCCGTGTTGACAACATCGGGCACAACACTGAATTCTGATATACTAGTTTTAAATAATTATTTTCTGTATGTTTATGCGCAACAACCCTTTCAGCATTCTTTATTTTGTTTTATTTGAATTGACACCTTCAATTTATTTGCAGATATCCCTTTCGGTGCATGCCAAGGTCTCTAGAACTGAACTAGAGATACTCG
Organism: Primulina huaijiensis; assembly: GCF_012295235.1. Taxonomy (NCBI): domain Eukaryota; kingdom Viridiplantae; phylum Streptophyta; class Magnoliopsida; order Lamiales; family Gesneriaceae; genus Primulina; species Primulina huaijiensis. The sequence continues at coordinate 4,265,841 of NC_133321.1, forward strand.
ATCCCGAGATTGAAAGAACCCTCTGCAGACAAAGACAACAACAGATGCTTAGAGACATGATGAACAGGAACGAACCTGAGGAAGATCATCATGAAGATTTAAGAGTCGAAGAGCCAAGACGCATACCCATGTTGGAGTATGCACAACTTTCGCTTGATGGAGCACGTCCAAGAATAGTGCGACCAACCATCTGGGCAAACCATTTTGAGATCAAACCAGCCATAATTCAGATGATCCAAAACACTGTCCAATTTGGGGAAAATGTGCTAGATGACCCAAACACTCACATCGCAGACTTTCTAGAAATTTGCGATACTTTTAAATTTAATGGAGTTTCTGATGATGTTGTTAGATTGTGTTTTTGTTTCGTTTCTCTTTGCGTGACAAAGCTAAAGCCTGGTTGAATTGTTTGCCTATAGGTTCAATCACGACTTGAGAAGACATGGCCAAAGTATTCCTCATGAAATATTTTCCTCCATAAAAAACCATGAAGCTGTGAGCGGGCATAACCACCTTCTCTCAATTTGAGCACTATTCACTCTACAAGGCCTGTGAGCGCTACAAATATTTACTGTGAAGATGCCCACATCATGAGATGCCTCTTGGGTTAGTCGTCCAAACTTTCTACTATGGTTTAATATCGTCTAATCGTACCATGATAGATGTTGCGGCATGTGGAAATCTGCTGAGGAAAACTGCTGAAGAAGGATATGAGTTATTGGAGGAGATGGCTGCTAGGAGTTATCACCCTCAATCTGAGAGGAACGATTAGAGGAGGACTGCAGGGGTTCACTAGGTAACTGATTTTTCTGCTGTCACTACACAATTAAAAGCACTGAAATAGAAAAATAGACATCTTGAATGTGAATGGGACGACGATGCGCCTGCAAGAGGTATTCTGTGATAAATGCGGAGGGGAACATTTTGCTAAAGATTTTCAAGACAATAATCCTTTCTATGTGCAAGACGAGGCACCACTGAACCATGTGGGGATTCAAAACCGTCCTAGGAATGATCCATATTCACATACAATCCTGGATGGAGGCAAAATCCCAACTTCTCGTGGGATTGTCAAAACAGTCAGAATCGACCACATGGAGGACAGTAGTATGGTAAGTAACCGATGTATAGACTTGATCCTAGAGAGGAGAAGTCTAGTTTAGAGCAGATGATATCTAAATTTATCTCATACACCGAAATTAGACTACAAAACCGAGATGCATCGATAAAGGGGTTGGAAAATCAGATAAGGCAGTTGGCTAAGATGATCGCTAGCAGAGATTCGGGCACCTTGCCAAAAAACATTGAGACTAATCTGAAAGAACAAGTGAAGGCCATAACATTGAGGAATGGGAAAGTACTTGAACAAGAGGGGAAGGAAAAAGGGGAGCAGAGAGAGGAAGTGACTGACACGTCCACATGTAAGTCTTCTAACTCTACACCGACACCCACTGCACAATCTAGAATTGTTATCCCTCCAGCTTTTCCTACAGCATTGAAAAAAGAGAAAATGGATGCGCAATTCGGTAAGTTCCTTGAAGTATTTAAGAAGTTGCACATTAATATTCTTTTTGTTGATGCTTTGATGCAAATGCCTAGTTATGCTAAATTTCTGAAGGAAATCTTAGCTAATAGGAGGAAATTGGAGGATCACATGACTGTAAACTGCTCTGCATTGGTACAAAATAAGATCCCACAAAAACTCGAGGATATAGGGAGTTTTTCTATCCCTTGCATGATTGGTGATGTTGTTTTTCATAAATCTTTATGTGATCTTGGTGCAAGTATTAACCTTATACCTTTGTCTGTATTTAAGAAACTTGGATTGGGAGAACCTAAGCCAACAAGGATGTTTTTGCAGCTAGCAGATAGATCTTTCAAGTATCCACGAGGAGTCATAGAGGATGTATTGGTGAAAGTGGACAAGTTTATATTTCCTACAGATTTTGAAGTGCTTGATATGGTGGAGGATATGGAGATGCCCTTAATTCTAGGGAGACCGTTCCTTGCAACTTGCAAGGCCATGATTGATGTACAAGAAATGAAGTTGAGATTGAGAGTGAGAGAAGAAAAATCAATTTTGATGTCTTTAATGCTTTTAAGCACACGCTGCACACTAATGATTGTTTTAGAGTTGATTCTTTGGATTCACTTGTGTGTAAATTTGTGCAGGATGCTATGAAAGATCCATTAGAAGTCGCTCTCACTACTGAAGTAAAGGAGGATGAATTGGATGAAAAAAAAGCTGAAATAGTGGCATAATTTAATGACAATCATCCATGGAAGAAGCCAATGTGGATGAGATTGGAGGGTTTGGGAGATCGGAGAGAATTGATCCCTCAGAAGTTGAGCATTGAGGAACCACCGACACTTGACCACTGCCTCCACACTTAAAGTACGTGTACTTAGGTTAGAATAACAAATCACCTGTCATTATTTCTGTTGCTTTGACAGATGCAATGGAGGACAAACTGTTGAAGGTCCTTAATCTGGAAGGTGGTAGACATCAAAGGAATAAGTCCATCAATCCATATGCACAAAATCCTGATGGAAGAGAAGTATTCACCTCTCGTGAAACCTCAGAGAAGACTCAATCCAAAGATGCAAGAGGTAGTGAAGGCCGAAACTATCAAGCTTCTTGATGCAGGTATTATCTATCCTATTTTTGATAGTGCATGGGTAAGTCATGTTCGTGTGTACCTAAGAAATGTGGGATTACTGTGATCACTAATGAAGAAAATGAACTTATTCCCACTAGAACTGTTACGGGGTGGAGAGTGTGCATTGATTATAGGAAGTTGAATGATGTCACCTGTAAAGATCACTTTCCCCTATCCTTTATTGATCAGATGTTAGAAATGCTAGCAGGATATGAGTTTTATTTTTCTTAGATGGGTATTCGGGGTACAATCAAATCACTATTGCACCTGAGGACCAAGAGAAACCACCTTCACTTGTCCTTATGACACTTTTGCTTTCCGACGTATGCTTTTTGGTCTTTGTAATGCTCCTACTACTTTTTAACGATGCATGACTACTATATTTCATGATATGATTGAAACTTTTCTTGAAATATTTATTGATGATTTCTCTATTTTTGGTGCAACGTTTGATGAGTGTTTGCAGAATCTGAACTCGGTGTTGAGTAGGTGCGATGAGATAAACCTGGTGCTGAATTGGGAGAAGTCCATTTTATGGTACAAGAAGAGATTGTGTTAGGGCACGAGATTTCTGAACAAGAGATTGAGGTGGATGAGGCTAAAGTGGAAGTCATCAAGAACCTACCACCACGGGCATCAGTAAAAGGAGTTTGAAGTCTTCTAGGGCGAAACCGGTGTTTCAATAGAGATTTTTCTAAAATTGCTAAGCCCCTATCTTCCCTACTTATGAAAGATGTACCGTTTGATTTCACTTCTGACTGTCTGCAAGCATACGAGAACCTAAAGGAGCGCTTGGTGACAGCTCATGTTTCGGTGGCACCTGATTGGGATATGCCCTTTTAGGTAATGTGCGACGCGAGTGACATTGCAGTTGGTGTTTTTCTAGGCCAAAGACGGAACAAGGTATTTCACACCATATACTATGCAAGTAAGCCTTTATATGAAGCACAACTGAATTATGCAACAACTGAGAAGGAATTACTTGTAGTAGTATTTGCTCTTGAAAAATTCCATTCATACCTTGTTTTGTCAAAAGTCAGTGTTTTTACTGACCACTCTGCACTTAAGTATCTGCTTGCTAAGAAAGAGGCCAAACCACGATTGCTTAGGTGGATTTTACTTCTTCAAGAGTTTGACCTCGAAATAAAAGATAAAAAAGGTGTAGAAAACGTGGTAGCTGGTCATCTTTCTAGGCTTTAGCATGTTAGTAAAGAATGTGTAACTGATGAGATAGATAATTGGTTTCCTAATGAGCAGTTGTTAGTAATGAAAAATTGTCCATGGTATGCCGATCTTGCTAATTTTCCTGTTACAGGCTCACACCCTCTGAATTTAAAATTTCACCAAAGAAAGAAATTCTTTTCGGACGTGAAATATTATTTTTGGGAGGAACCTTTCTTGTTCAAAATCTGTGCAGATGCCATGATAAGGATATGTGTGGTGGAGGAAGAGATGGGGTCGATTCTTAGTCACTGTCATGACTTCGAGGTAGGTGGTCATTTTGGACCTATACGGATGGCATCCAAAGTACTTGAATGTAGCTTTTATTGGCCAACTCTCTTTCAAGATGCACGTTCCTTTGTCCTTGCTTATGATAGATGCCAGAGCATATGTAACATTTCTAATTGTCATGAGATGCCTTTGAATAATATTAACAAGTGCGAAGTTTTTGATATTTAGGTGATAGATTTCATGGGACGGCTTCCAAATGGGTGGAAGCGGAATCATATGCCACAAATGATGCTCAAGTGGTACTGAAATTTTTAAAGAAAAACATTTTTAATAGATTTGGAACACCACGAGCAATCATTAGTGATTGTGGCACCCATTTTTGCAATAAAATTTTTGAAAGACTTTTGGGAAAATATGGGGTCACTCATAAGATCTCCACTCTCTGTCACCTCCAAACAAGTGGTCAAGTTGAAGTGTCAAATCGCAAGATTAAGAAAATTCTGGAGAAGGTTGTGGGGGTGAATTGAAAAGACTGGTCGTTGAGGTTGAATGACGCGCTTTGGACGTATAGGACTGTTTTTAAGACACCTATAGGCACTACACCTTATAAGCTACGTTTTGGTAAAGCGTGTCATTTACCTGTCGAGTTAGAGCATCGAGCTTATTGGACAACTAAAGCGCTGAACATTGATTTTGCTCTTGCAAGTGAACACAGGTTGCTTCAATTGGAACAATTGGACGAGTTCAGAGGTCAAGCCTATGACATGGCGTTGACCTACAAAGAGCGTACAAAGCAAGCATATGACAAGCGCATTACGCCAAGGGAATTCAAAGAAGGTGAAGCGGTGCTGCTATACAACTCCAAGCTGCGCCTATTTCCTGGCAAGCTCAAGTTAAGGTGGACTGGTCCATACATGATTACCAATGTGCTCCCTTGAGAGTCATAACTTTGAGAGATGGGAAAAATGAGTCGTTCATAGTCAATGCTCAACGACTGAATCACTATTTGGGTGGCACAGTGGAGCAACAAATTGAAGTCACTCGATTCCAAAACAGTCAGAGCTGAGAGGGGCGTACAGTCTAGCTCTAGACTATAAATTGATAACTAATTTATTGCCCTTCTTACTCGTTTTTTGTTTTCCTTTATTTAGTTGAGTTTTTAAACTAGATTTTGGTTGTTTTTATTTATTATTTTTATTTTAAAAAAAATTAAAAAAGGAAAAAATAATTTGTGTTCGCGATTGAGCGGTAGGATTTTACCGCTCAAGCGCAAACACCTCTGCACAATTGCGATTTACAGAAAAATTTGCGCTCGGGTGGTAAAATCTTACCACTCGGGCGCGAATGCTTGTAAATAAGCGCCACCCCTTTCCCTTTCTCATTATGCGCGAAAACTATTTCCCCCAAACCCCAAATTTGTTCTGAAAATCACCTCTCTTGTTCGTTTTTCAGCAAAAATTCACTCCAATCCAGGCTTCAATCGACGTGGTTCTCGCTCCTCGACAGGTATTAAGCTATCTCCACTCTCCGGTCACTTTCTACAACACCATTCATCATGCCTCCAAAGAAATCGAAAGATACCCTCGGTTTTTCCTCATCTTCTTCAATTGATAGGAATCGCTTTGTAAATGAGGCTGCTCGGGCACGGTATGATCATGCTAAAATCCATATAAATCCGATTGTCGAGATGGGTTTTCGTAGGTAGATAGAAGATAGACATCTAGGCCCTGTTGTGGGTTTGAGTAGGCGGGGATGGGAGAAATTTGGAATTGGTTGTTAAAAAATTTTATGCAAATGCGGCCGAAAGGACAGATGGAAAGGCTTTTGTTCGAGGTAGAGTCGTTTCCTTTGATTCTGTCACTATTAACACACTGTTAGACATATCGGAGGTTGATGATTCCCAATTCGAGGCATTGGTCGATAACCCCAATTATTCTGTGATACTCGAGGCGCTATGTCATCTGGGCGCGACCTGGAAACCATTAGGGGGCCGCCGAGTTGCTTTGATGAGAACTTTTTGAAGGCCCAAAATGTCCTATTGTATTTATTTTTGTCAGAAAGGATGATGTCGGTCTCACATAAGAACGAGATGCAAAAAGAGAGGGTTGTGGTGCTGTTTGCTTTATCCGAGGATTACGAAATCAATGTGGAAAAGCTCATAACAGCCACATTGGTATATTCTTTCCACTATTATCTCGGAGTTGTGTGCGAGAGTGGGAGTTGTCTTCCGTGATGATGAGGAATGGCTGCAGCCGATGAATGTCATTTGTGTGGAGGACCTACACCAGAAGAGTGCAAAGCGGAAAATTGACTTTCCCACTCCCGAGGGAGATGAGGGTGGATCGAGCACCGCTGCCTCACGCGGCCTGCAGTCACAACCCCAGAGATGGGTCCCAAAATGATAAGATGGATGAGACATCAGGACCGAGTCAATGCGAACTTCAATGATCATTTTACCTACATTGAGTCCCTGATGCGCACCATGCTCGTCCAAGGGGGAGCTGACCCAGCGGCCATAACACCACCTCCGCCGTTCATTCCTCCATTCCACTTTTAGTATGAATATCAACAGCAAGGGGATGCACCTAGGGTACCACAGCCAGAATACGACGAGGACGAGCCTTGATAGAGGAGTTCACTGTTTCCTTTTTTCGTTTTTTTTTGCTGCATTCTGTTTTGTTGTCATCGTTTTTTCATTTTTTCATTTACATTGCATTTGTTTATATGTTATGCATATGTGTTTAGTTTGTGTGTTTCAGTCACTTGTACAATGGGGACATTGCACACGCTTAGTATGAGGGGTTTGGGGGTCAGTCAGTTGTGCATCGCATGTGTTGTCAATTGATGGTGAAGCATGTATGTTGGTAGCCGATGATGATTTTGGATTGATGACTTACATGTCTCTTAGTCTTGTCACTCGTTATTGATACCCCATATGGTAAAAGCATGTATTTTGGCTTGAATTTTGAAAATTTTTTATGCACATACAATGGGTTTGAAAATTTTTTATGCACATAAAATGGGTTTTGGTAGTTGTGTGAATGATAGTTGGGTTTAAAATTTTGTAGGGGAAACTGGAGAGACATGAGATGTGAGTAGAACTTGAATGAAGGTCTGTGAAAATGAGTGACTAACCAGTAGCTTGAACTCAAACAGGAAGCTTCTGTAAACCTGGAATAACCTTTTTCTAAATCGTGTATGAAGCCTGAAAATTATTCCCTGGGCCAAATAAACTTATATGCCACATATTCAGAGCTAGGGAGTACACGTGAGAAAATTATACACTTATTCAAAAAAAAAACAAAGAGAAAAACAGAAGGAGATGTAAGGTGAAGGAAGCCAAAAAGGGGATGAAATTCTATCCCTAGTCTGAAAATGTGGAGAAGTACGGAGTTGGGGAATGTCAGATAAAAATTCTGACAAGTGCATAATAAAAATGATCGGTATACTGCCAATATTTTAAGACCATTTGAACACATGTTGACAATACCTCCCTAAACATCGTTGTGCAATCATGAAACTCTATTGCATTGTGTTTACTGGTTGGTTGCGAATGGAAACGGAACTCAGGAGAGTGAAAACTTGCATCGAATTGTTGATTTGGTGACTCACACGATTTGAGAATGAAGCTATCTGAAGTAAAAGCTACTAGAACCCACATCCCACACACACAAACACATTTTATATCAAAATAAAAATGCCATGTGGTGATTTAAAAGGGGTGCTAATGGATATTATGATGTGACTGATGAGGTGTATTTCAAAGACACAGAGAGGCATGAGATACTAGTTGCTGTTTCGCCATTGAGTTTGTTGTTTTAGTACTTTAATTTGGTGTCTTGTTCGTGTCGTAATTGTTGTCTATGACCTATTTTGCTTGAGGACAAGAAAAAGGTCAGTATGAGGGGATTGATAGGTATCGTTTTTATATGTTTTATTGCATTAGTTTTGCGTGTGTGCATTTCATCTACATTATGTTCGTTTTAGAATTAACATATGTATATGATCATAGCTCACTCGTACTTGATGAATTTGCAGGTGAAATGGTTGGAAAACTGAAATCGGGGGAGAAAGATACAAGCCACAAGAAAAGGAGGACTTGGCAGAAAGGTTGGCGCTCGGACGATAGAATCTTACCGCTCGAGCGCGAGAAAGAGAGAAGTTGGCAGAAGAATTGGTGCTCGGGTGGTAGAATCTTACCGCTCGGGCACGAGTTGGTTCCATTGAAGAGTGGAAACAGAAGAGTCGGAGCTTGGGCAGTAGAATATTACCGCTTGAGCGCGAGTGCTGCACGATGGAAGAAAAAAGACAGAGGAGTCGGCGCTTGGGCGGTAAGATCTGCGCTCGGGCGTTAGAATCTTACCGCCCGAGCGGTATTCAAATTGGACAAAAATTTTGAGGATGATTTCTTGCCTATTGTTGAATGCTTACCAAGTGGAGCTGCAAAGTTGGCATATGGGGAAAAATAAGCACGAAAAACATACACTTTTCAGCTGCCACAAAGTTTGGGAGAGGAGAAAAAGGCTTGTAGTGAAGAAATTCAAGATTGTTGGGAATTGTTCTTCTCGTTTTCATCACATCTAATATTTCTAGCTTAAAACTTCTTGTTTAAATATTGTTTTACTTATTTTTATCATGATTTCTAGTAGTTAACTTTCATATTTGTTGGTATTTAAGGGGATCCTACCCCGAAACCGTGTTTAATTAATTTATTTCTCTATTTTTGATACTCTTGATTGTGCTATTATTTTCATTTCATTATTCAAGCGTAGCTAACTTTAATAACTGTTGGAACTTGACAAGTTCGCAATCTTGATTTTGATTCTAACAAAACTTATTATTTTTTTCTAATAATCTACCTTAGTGCGCAGACAGATAAAACTGAATTAATCAGTTTACGAAACCACAACTGAAGCCATCAGAGATGCCAACTGATTGAACCAACTGATTTCTGAGACTAAATCAGTCTAACTGGTTATTCAAACAAGCAGTTCAGTTGATTGTACAAACTGATAGGTGATTCAGAAGGAAGATCTCAAATGCCTGGCCAGCCTATGATGTGTCCAACTGATGAAGAACCCAGCTAACCAGTTCAACTGAAGGAGTGAAATCAGTTCAACTAACGAGTCAATTGATTTCACTAGTCCAACTGAAGATCAGTCCAGCTGACCAGTTTAAAGCATCAGTCAGAATCTTTCAGTTGCAGATCAAGACAAGCTTACAGTAAATGGATTCCAACTGTGCGTGAAGGTACAAAGCCATTGTCCAGTCAGAGGACAATAATGGACGTTGCATCAGAGCATTAAAGACAAAACGCTCCAGAAGGACAGTCGAAAAGTCGAAGCACAAAGTCCAAGGAGCCGATTCAAATGCAACAGATACAATAATTGAGTCTCACGGTACGATCAGATTTTCCCGCCTATATAAAGAGAAGATCAGTGAAGACTCAAACAAGAGACATATACGAGAGTGAAAAGATTTGAGAAGAAAACAGAAAGGACACTCTCAGTTGCATATCAGCTTTCAGAAGCAATCAGCCCAGAGGGATTCTTCATCGTTGTATCAGCTTAGTTTAGAAGCCATTTTCCCTCAGTGTGTGAGAACATTCTTGTTCAGTTCTTACACACAGACTCACTCTCAAAACCACTCAAATACCGTCTTGCACAAAGACGTTAAACTTATGTATGTAGTATTTGACACATAGACGTTAAAGAAGTGTTGGCTGGAAGGTGCTGCCTTCAGTCGTAGCTAGGAGTTCAGTTTAGGCAGTAGTGTAAGTCCTAGCTGAGTGGGTTTGTACAAAGAGTTGTATAAATCAAAGTCTTCTAGTGGATCCTACACGTGGTGGTATAAGGGGTGACGTAGGAGCAGTTGAAGTCTCTGAACATCCATAAACATATCTTGTGTATTTTACTGATTAACTGCTATTTTCAAAATCTTTCGATCAGTTGGAGTATCCGTTAGTTCAGTTTTCACCATAACTGAACTGAAGAATGCAAAAACTAATCTAGTCTTTCTCAGTTATTCAGTTTACATCAGTTAAAATGTTTTCTAATAGCAGTCTTCTTCACGAAGGATTACTTCGAGTTTCTTCCGCTTGGTTTTAAACCAAACTCGATTTAATTCATCGCTGTTCATATTCTTAGAATACGAGCTATTGCAACTCATTGGAGAATGTAGTGTTCGAAATGCCTTCGAAGGCACTAGCGCACTCGATCCTTCAAATAACAATCTCATATTGTCAGTGAGTTCGAGAGAATAGCTCGTGATAGGAACGAGTAGCATAGTCCGTGGATTTACAATTTGCATAGTGATATGAAGTTGGATACACGTCGATAGTCATAGTCCAGTAGGTTGAAAGCTAAGGGATTTAAGAGAACGGCATGCATTTCACCTTTGATAAATAATTAAAGAGATTTAATTACTTCACTGAGTTGAATTAGTTTGGCATAGCTCGAGAGGGCATGTTAAATTAGTTAGGAAATCCTGTCGAGGGCGTGGATTAGTATCCAACGAATTAAGTAAATGAACGAGGGGTAGGTGAACCGAGTTTCCCAACAAATTCATTCTTTATTGAATATTTAATTAATTATTTTCGTTTTTTAAAGTCGTCATTTAATCCTGAAAATATTTAATAATTGTTTATTTAATCATTTTGTAGTAAGTAATCATTCAATTCATTGTTGCTAAAAGAATAATAATTGGAAATAATAATTGTGAAATACAGTCTCTGGAGGAACGATACTCGTACTCTTGTACACTATATTATTACTTGACATCGTGAACTTGCGATTATACCGAGCTTGAATTTTACCGAGGATTATACAGTGCAAGTTTTGCTTGATCACTTATGTGGCCTTTCTTGCTGTTTTTCCTCGTTCACTGATAGCTACAGAGACAGCCAAGGTAACACTCTATGAAAATGTGACAAGCAAAGGCCTCTGGCATTCTTCATCATCTCAATATCTTTCATCATATAAACTTCGGTTCGCGGATTTTGTACATAGGTTTTTCTCGTTGATTGTTTTTTCTGTCATAGCCCTTTTGGACGCTAACACAATAGCATGCTTCTATCTATCTTTTGAGTCTACAAAGAAGATTATGTTGATGGTGCTACCTCCAATTATAGGGACGGTTTTTGACTCCAACTGACATGAATATAACTAGGCATGACGTGCTAAATCTTGGGAAGAGATTCAAACAGATGTGTTGTCTCCATCATACAAGCTTGATGATGATTAAAGATGAATAATCAAGCATATTCAAATGCTTCAAGGATTTCAAGGAATCATTTCATGAAGACTTGTCAAGTAACAAAGCATTCGAGTACAAAATGACCCCGGAAGGCAGCCGAGACGCGCCTCAGCAGCCAGAAACACGTGCCCCAGTGCACTAGGCCAAGGACAGTGCCCCAACGAACCACAATCCCCGCCCCAGTTGATGAAAATCTCCGCCAAAGCATGCCCTAGCACCCAGAAATTCCCGCCTCGACGCTTCGCAGTGCAAAATTCAACATGAAAACTCTACCTTACAATTTTGTTGTATTTTTCCTATAAACAACTTGTAAACATTATTGAAAAAGATTTGGATCATTATTGAATGAAATTGAGAATTTTCTCTCTAAAAACTTTGGCTTTTGTTTCACACTTTTGAGTTTTTTTTTTATCAAATCAAACTTATCAAAGTTTAATAACTTTGTGGCGTTCGTCGATTGTTTTTCACTCGGAATGTCAAAGATGAATTCTTTGAAAGTTTCTTTGAGATAAGTTGTTTATCAGTTTATTTGTTTCTAAACCGCGTGATTTAAGGGCGAATATATGTTACTTGTTTTCAAAGATTAAATATCGAAAATTTAAAAGAATTCTTGTTGTTCACTGAATAGAGGGCGCGATTAGGTCTAGTTCGTGTTTGCTTTTCTTGGGTAATCGGATTTGCATCATTTGGTATTAGAGCTTTGGTTCGCTTTGGCAAATCATCAGGGCGAGGTTTTGAAAGAAGTAAGCTATCTGTTTTATCTATCAATTTTTCTTCTTTTATTGTTCGTTCTTCATTTCCTCGTGTCGCAAGATTTTTGTAGAATCTTGTATTCTTGTGTTCGTGAATCTTGCGATTCTCGAACATCCTTGAGTCATTCTTCATTTTTCGAGGTGCACGAATTCTTGTTGTGCAAGTGTAAAAAAAATACAAATATTCGAAAATATTTGCTATTTTTTAGCATTGAAATTTTTTTCTTGTCTCTTTGTGAGTCTTATTCAAATGTATGTCCATGCAACAAAAAAAATCAAATTTCTTGTATTAGGCATCCGAGTAAGTCAATTCGCAAGTGTCGTGAAGTTTAAACTTGAGAGTTTAGTGTATACAAGCTACAAAGCCTGAAAGTGTACCCTACGAAAGAACTCTCAAAATTGAGTGAGACACTTTAGTGCGAGCGTTTCTTTTTTGGAGTGACGTGTGATGTATTTGTAGTGAGGACAAAAAAAAAAGAGTTTGAGTGATTTTCGTTGGATTGACTTGTGAGATTTGGGTGAGGAAAACATACTCTTGTTATTTTTTTATACTATCATTTCTTTCAGGTACGACATGTCTGACGATCTTCATTTTCAAGAATGGGTTGGAGAGTTGGATAGAGTGTAGGAGAAGGATTTTTAAGTCTTTACATGAGAATTATAGGTAAGTTGAGAAGGATAGAAGAGCGAAAAGAGTCCAGAAGAACAGGGTGTTTCACTGGAATCGTGTTGATGATAAACGACGTGATGAGGGTCATAGACATGTAAGTCGAGAAGAGTATAGTTTTGGTGGGGCTAAGATAAAAATTCCATCTTTCTGTAGGGGAATCAATCCAAAGGCATACATTGAGTGGGAAGAAAAAGTGGAGCGTATGTTTGAGAGTCAAAATATACAGAAGCTATGAAGGAAAAACGAGTTTGTAGCGAGTTTACCGACAATGCTGATACTTGGTGGGATAAATTATTGTTGGGTAGGAGACGATGTAACGAGGGCCTTATAGTTACATGGGGTGAGATGAAAAGGGTGATGAGGAAGCGATTTGTTCTTAATCACTGCGATAGGAGAGTTGGTAGGAGAGATTAACATGACTTGCATCAGGCGTCTTGGGCATCCACATGGAGGTCGAGCATGGAGGAGAGGATCATGGCTAGCCCAATGACGGATTCAAATCATGAATCGTCCACATATGAATATCAAAGTACATCTGAAATTTTCAACACTCGTGCTTGTGATATTATTTATTGTTGGTGTCTAAAAATTGGACATGATATTAGCCAATGTCCAAATGAGGCAGCGACGATGATGGATTCTCAAGTGAAGCTTGAACCCGAAGTCGTAGTTGAGCTTGAATCTAAAATTGAGGTTGAGATCGTAGTTGAACCTAAATCTGAAGTTGAGATTGAAAAAGTAGAGGATAATGATAATCCACCTGTTGATGCAAGTGTTGAACATTATGCGGTGGAAGGTGAATCGGTAGATGATGGAGAAGTTCCTATTATGTCTACTACTGAGGAGAAGAGTAGACAAATTGAGATTTTGTTACATACATATGTGGAGGAACAAAATATTTTATTTGTTCAATTGAATCAAAAAGAAGAAGTTTTTGAGATTCAATTGACATGTCATGAAATGAATGGAAAAGATATGTAATGGCCGAAAGAAAGAGTTAACAAAAGAGTAAGATGACTATAGAAAGAAAAAAGATGAAAAAGATGAGATGAAAGAAAAAGAAAAAAAAGAGGCCAAAGAAAAGGAAAAGAAAAATAATTTGATGGCTCAAAAGAGTGAAAATGAGAGAGAATTATTTTTGTATAAACCTCTTCAAGTACTTTTGTACAAAGAGGTTTATTCTTCTTGTTATGATATAGCCATTTCAATCCCGAGCATTGTTAATTTTTCTTTGCAGGATTCTGGAGATGTCATGATGAGAAGTCAAACGGGGTGTCAATGATGGAAGAATCCCTTGGGTTGATCCATATGACTTCCGAAGAAATCGAGATGACATGACAAGGACGAAAGCGAGTGTCGATGCTAGAAGGATCCAAAGGGTAGTGCAGCATGAATTTGGAAGCTCTCCAAGAGAGGTAAGAGTAGTTGCCAACGCAACGACTATGATGTATGATGTGTTTCCTTATCTTAATTTTTTGTTATGTTGTTTTCAAGAGTTTGGGAAAAATGTTGAAAATATGGTAGTTAAGAAACCAGATTTAAACTTTACTTTTGTCTCTAATTCTTATAGATTTGAGAGTAGTTGGAAATTACATGTACATATTGTGAATTTTGATTTCTCACGAGTTACTAAGTTGGTGGGATTTGGTGGCTATAAAAATATATATGCATTATACTTGAATTCTTGTGACGTGTCAAAGGATTGCATGAATAGTACATTTAGTATGTTCCATTTGCATGATTTATATTTGTTTGGTGATGGTTTTGAGAGGTGCATGATTGGCTATGGCAATGTGCATGTTTATGGTGACTATTTGTTTAACGAGTATAAAATTGTCAATCTATTTTCATTGCATGATCTAATTGATAGTGAGGCACGTAGGGCCATAGATATAATACATGATTTTATGTGTTGGTTGCATATGAAACGATAAATTGAACGGTATTGTGATACATGCATCATATATAGGAAAATGACATCTCGACTAAATTCTTATATATTGCCTAAGCTACGTTTTATTTCTAGTGAGCTATGGTCGTACACATGTATGAATTTTATTTTAGTGTTAACTAGGTTTAAGAAGGGGATGAACTTAATTTTCTCGATGCTTAAAGGGATGTTATTATTATCGTTTCATGTCACTTGTTATTCGATGTTTGGTATAATTGATGATTACATGGAGAAGGTAACCATGAAGTTGGGGTTCTAAACGGTGATAGAGCACACGGATGGTAGCACTTATAGACTAGAGTTGAAAAGTAAACATATTGATAATATAAATCTTTTATTAATAACTTGCTTGGTTTTTGTGGAGGTACCGAAGATTTGAGGACAAATATTTTTTTAAGAAGGGTAGTACCATATGAATTTGATCGGGCATGACATGCTAAATCTTGAGAGGACGTCCCGATCGTACAAGCTTGATGATAATTAAAGATAAAGAATCAAGCATATTCAAATATTTGAAGGAGTTCAAGGAATCATTTCATGAATACTTGTCGAGCAACAAAGCATTCGAGTGAAAAATTACTCCGGAAGGTAGCCAAGACGCGCCCCAGCGGCCAGAAACACGCGACCCAACGCACCATGCCGAGGACAGTGTGCCCCAGCAGACCAAAATCCCGCCCCAATGCATCCCCTGTGAACCAGCACCCCCAACTGATGAAATTTTGCGCCCCAGCGTGCGACAATGCAAAATTCAACATGGAAAGTCTAACTTACGATTTTTGTTGTATTTTTCATATAAACACCTTGTAAACATTATTGAAAAAGATTTGGATCATTATTGAATGAAATTGAAAATTCTCTCTAAATACTTTGGCTTTTGTTTCACACTTTTGTGTGTTTTATCAAATCAAACTTCTCAAAATTTAATAAATTTGTGGCGTTTGTCGATTGTTTTTCGCTCGGATTGCATGTTGTTCATTGAATCAAGGGCGCGACTAGATACGGTTCGTGTTTGTTTTTCTTGAGTAACCGGATTCACATCACCATCTTTGTAATTTTCCCTAATAAAGTGTTGGGTATCACTCTAGCCAAACCTCAGTTTCAAGTTCAACTTAATCTCAAGGGCATTTCATATCGAAATGTTGATATAATATTTATTGGCAGACTATTTTAATAACAAATAAGTTCTCGAGGAATGTCTTCATTTCATTATGTAATCACTAATGATCATGTTGTAACATGTAATATACTTATTATAAATAAGAAAATAATATTGCATAAATCTAATTCTAATATCAACATATATTATGTACATGTCATATGTATTATACCATGTTTTCTTATAATTTTCATTTAAATTTCATATTTCCTCGAAGTAATTTCTACATACCAATATTGATATTAGAACAATTGGAAATTGCATTGCATAAAATTTCAACACTTGCGGTAATAAGAGAGAAACCAGATAGTTTATTCACTGAGGGGAACCAGCATAATACAATTCCACACTTTAACAGAGCCATTTTTTTGCTTGCTGGCACATTATATAAAAATCGTAAACTCTCAAAAAATATCATACATAACCAGATACATTTGCCATTTTTCCCACAGATCATTATCAAGAAAGTTAACCACATTCTTAAAACCAATTTAAGGGCGAGCATAACGTACACAAACACGCCGCTGGATCTGGCTCCTACAAGAAGGGCAGTCCTTCATTCCTTGCTTCTCGTGTAACTCATTGCAAGTCATGCAGACCACTTGATGTGCACATGGGAGGAAAACCACGGACATCTCCTCAGATAGACACATTACACATTCCCGTTCACGTTTCACGCCTCCATTCCCAGTGAAATCTTGGAAATATGATGCTGCTACCACTCTTGGTACATAAGACACGGCTGAATCTTTAAGGGCCAGACTGTTTTGGGAGTCGGTTAGTTTACTGGCATAGGTTCCATCTATTCCTCTCCTAAGAGCGGCTATTTTTAATGAGTCTGATTTTACTTTCAGTCGAGAAATTTCTTTCTCTAGCCTGTCGATATCATCTTTACACTTCTGAATATTGGTTTCTGCTTTTGACTTCATAACATCCTCTTTGTCTTTTGCTGAGGCTTCAGTATATTCCCTTTCTTTTCTAAACGAACTGGCCTGTGCAAGTAACTTATCTTTTCCTTTCTTTTCTTGATACCATTTTGCCTGTGACGTCACGATTTTTTAATGTGAACATACAATAGACTTGTAAATGAAAAACTTTATTGACATCTCTAGGCCCTGAATTAGTGACTTTCTTAACTAGAATAAGGTTTAAAAGGTTCGATTTCAGAGCTACAAAGGTAGGTCGTACAAACTACTTTCTTGTTTTTTTTATCTTTCAAGATAAGCCACAAGATAAACGACCATTATTTTAGGTCCATTAAATTTGATAGACCAAGTTTTATTCTGTAACTCCAAACAAAGAAACTGATTCACGCCAGCTGGCTCAAGTAGCCCCCTGAGCAAAAATAATTAGTTCACCATTGTCTACTGCCAAAACATGGAAATTTAAGTACTTGCAACTGTGTCGATATAGGCTAACATACTTACAAATATGGTATGAAACCAGATATAACTGCACATCTCTGTTAAAGTCATAGAATGATAGAATACATATACAAACTACGCTCTCTTAACCCGATATTTTAGCTTTTTCAATAGACTGCCGGCTTATAAATACAAGACATTCATGTAGCAGGCCTTCAGGAAAACATCATAGTACTAAAAATTCAGGGATGCAAAAATGTACCTCGACTTGATCCCTCACATCTTTGGCCTGCTGTAACTCCTGTTGTACAAGCATCATCTTTTGTTTTTCAGCTGCAAGCTCCACCTGTAAAATACTCTTCCGCTTCTCCCCTGACTGAAATTCCAGCAGCGTCTTCTTCTCCCTCTTCAACACCTCTTGGCAACTTTCAGCTGACTCAGCAGCGTGCACCTTTTCAGCTTCCATTTCCAGCCTCAATACGGCATTCTCAACTACAAGTCTTCGGGCCGCAGCATTAGCTTGTTCTACCTGCCTACTAGCCTTAAACAAAGCATTTTCCATCTCAGAAATCTTTTTCATGGTATTCTCTTCCAATATTTGCTTTTCTTTCTTGAGGCATTCCACTTCTCCCATGTCTTGCCTCAGAGTCTTGAGCTCGGCTTTGTCTTTGCTCAGTCTACGAGCAGCTTGCATGACCTTCTGATTTGCCCACTCTGTCCATTCTTGTAGCTGGTTTTGCAAGTTTTGAACCTTTGGAACCAATTTCATGACCATTTTGTCCTTCCTGTCCAGTGGAATACATTTCCCAAGAGACTTGACATTTAAAACACCACCATAACTATAATATGGTGTGTTACAGCTGATGGGTGTTGGATTAGCGATGCTTTTGACAGGCAATGAGAGCGAAAGTTCTGTATCGGCCACAGGCAATGAAAGCAACGTGTTTTCTGGGACAATAGGTAATGAGGTCAAGTCACTACATTTAGGCAATGAAGGAAGATTATTTATTTCCAACCCGAATGCAGGCAACGAAGCGAGTCCATCACTTGAAGAAATATTAATATTCTTGTAGTATTGAGGTGCACCACCAATCTTGAATGAGGAATTCTTAGCATTAACACCAGTAGAATCAGCCACAGCTTTAAGTCTCTTATCCAACTCTTGAGCTCCAAAACTACTTCCGAAACTAGCAAGTTTCCTATATCTCAACGTACTTTTAGAACCATGCGAACGATGGTGACGTTTCTCAAAGTGAATGGACTTATGCCGTAATATGTACTCTTTTTTAGTCATTCCAGAAGCTTTTCTACAGCACATAATTTTCTCCTCAGAAACTGTTGTGTGGGATATTCTGGTAGCATTAAAAGGTTTTTCATTAAGATTAGATATCGAGTTTTGATTTTCCTTCTCCGACACGTCTTCAATGAGAAAAGAAGAGCGTCTACTCTCTTTATCAGGGACAAGTCTATACGGAACGAACGATGTTTCTCGCTTCAGTGTAGATTCATTTGCTAAATTGGTTGTCTCAGAGACCAATAGTTGTCTTCCGCAAACCGAATCAAGATTTGATCGTTCATATGAACAGTTGTGAGCGTTAGCAGAACGAAAATTTTGTCTGAAAGGAATTTGCAAATCAAAACTTTTAAGCTCTTCTTTTGACGGGGATTTCCGAGAAAAGGATGAATCCCGATAGAAAACTGCAGCATTATGACAACTACTCGAAGGATAACTGTTCACAGCACAAGCATGTGACACATTCATATCACATATCAAGAGACACCACATTGCATCCCCAGTGCTGAAGAAAGGCCTAACCTCTCTAAGAAGGCAAACCAACTCAGCTAGTACATACTTCTTCATCTGCTCCAAATCATCGAAATAGTGCTCTCTTGACCTCTCGATCTCTTGGCCACCTCTCAAAAGCGCTAACGTGTTGTCGACTATATTTGATACAGTGTCTTTACACCCATAGCAAAGGCCAGACCTCAAAACGGCATTGATTACAGCATCCTCGCTGTAACCATTCGCCATTATTTTCTTGATCGCACTCTTGAAAATTGCACCCAAATTGCTCAAAACAAGTTCTTCTAGCTGGGATTCGGTAAGCTCACTCCAATCAGCATCATGATAATCGTTTGGTGATGCCTCTACATCATCCCTGGACCGGTCTACTCCTAACTCACGCGACATAGATGCAAAGGATAGTCCAAAGTCGAGCTTTAAAGCATTGGAACCATTTCGATTCACACCACATATATTACACCTATTTGTATGCATATGATTTGGGATTCTCTCCAACTTTTCAGCACAGAATTCAAAACTGGTGCTTTCATTCGGTTGCAAAGGTGTGATCTCATTGGGGTTGGCTAAGGGGGGATCGGCCAGAAATTTTCTCTTATTTCTACTTCCTTTTTCTTGGACCATATGTGCTGACATTTGACTGGATTTGCTAATACAAGCCCACCATTGATGCCATATCCAATCTGCAAATCAGATGTTTTTGTTATTAAATGGTTCATAAAATTCAACGAAATCTATTTCACACAGCTAAATGAATCGCCTTCGTCCTACCTCAAACCAGCAATTGCCAACATTAAGCCAACACATAAACACAACTCTTAAATTGATGATCAAAGAAATAAAAGAAATCTTAAAACAGCAATACAATAATCATTATTCATCATATTAGGAAATAATCAGCTCAATGAAAATATTTTCACTACTATCCAATCCCATTTAGAACAAAACTGAAAAAAAATCCAGGAATCAGATTAAATTAATTAAACAACTATCAAAAAACATAGCAACAATTCACTCCCTAAACGACAAAACAATGATGATTTATAATAAAACATAACAAATTCTCCACATGATTCAAGCGCGATGACCAAAATGGAAAACAGCCCATGAACCAAAATCTAATCATAAATGCAAATTCCAACCCATTAAAAGTTTTCGATACAAAACAATCGACGGATCAGGATAATCAAAATTAAGAAAAGCCCAGATTACAGTATCCCAAAAAGATTCATCTTGTTTTTGATATGGTGAAGATCCCAGGAAGAAATTAAGGGATTTTACGATTTTTAATGATTCTTGGGGATGATCACACGATCCATTCATACCGGATTTTGAGCTTATTGTTTTCCAGCAATCAAAAGATGTACAAATCTAACAGCATCCAATGTAAGTAGAGAGATTACGGATGGCTGTGTTTCTGTTTTTATTTTTTTCGCTCTCTTGTCTGCCTCTACATCTCCTCTTACCTATAGGAAAAAATAATTTTTCCTCCCTATCCCTTACCATCGATTTTGTGCTACTTCCGAATTAGTTCATATGGTTTTTTTACAAAGTTTAGATATAATTTTGATGCTTATATTTTGAAAAATACATTTTATGGAATGTTAGATTCAAAAGATCAATTTCTATCAAAATTTGACCTACTGCCAAATTGTGGTATAAAGCAAGAGCTATTTTGGAATTTTCTTATGAATCTCTATAATATTTCTTTTTATTATTATTTGAGTAGGTCTCTTGTGAGACGGTCTCAAGAATCTTTATATGTGATACGGGTCAACCCTACCGATATTCACAATAAAAAGTAATACTCTTAGCATAAAAAGTAATACTTTTTCATAGATGACCCAAATAAGAGATCCGTCTCACAAAATACGATCCGTGAGACCGTCTTACACAAGTTTTTGCCTTATTATTTAGTGATGGCAACGCTCATTGATGACATCACTTTGTTTCTGAGGCGTCCGAATTGATGAAATAGATTAACGTTTGATCATTAATAATGAATTTGATTCTCTTTATGTAAGATACATTAGTATCGGTCTAGTTGTTTCGTTGACTTGAGAAGTCACTCAAACTCAAACTCATGTTCTCCATGTGTGTTGCCTCGTCGACTCAACACATTGCAAGAAAATCATGTGTTCTATCATTGGATTACGTTGTTTGTCACGGTGTTTAGAAATATATTAAGATCAACTCAATCGAAAGGATAATTATATATTTATGTACATAAAAACTCTTATGAGACTGTCTTACGGATCAATTTTGTGAGACATATATGTTAGTCTACCCATAAAAAAGTATTACTTTTTAAGCCTTAATTATTGTTTTCTGAATATTTTTTACTCTATATATGAATCGGATCGACCCGTATCACGAATAGAAATTCGTGAGACCGTCTTGCAGAAAACTTACTCATTGATGTATACCTAAATGTGGTTATGTATCGGTGATAAAGTATAAAAAAATACTCATTCTCGCTATACCATTATCACTATGTTATATGTTGAATTCATAAATGCAATTTTTACACAATTAATTTATCAGTATGATTTGAGAATATTCTATTACAAATCTTCACATACATTGTTACGACGAATTGTATCTTAAAATACTAATACTTTAACATATGCGGAAAAATCTAAAAATTTTCTTATTAAATAATTTATTAAAAATATAGCTCTTAAAATAAATTAACGGTCACCACTCATACTAAAATAAAATTAATATTAAAACTCCATCATTTAAAATAAATCACCAACATCTAATTAATCTTAAAATCCAAAAAAAAAAATAATTTAAAAATAGTCTAAAAAAATTATAAATTTAATTTGCTTGTCACCAATCCTAATAAATCAAAAGTGAGAGTAAATAGTTTTAAAAACGTGCGTAATAATATAACTTAAACTACAAGGTACTCGGGTTTGAACTGCCACTGGCCTAAGTCTGCTCACTGGTCACCGCCTCCCATCTCCTCAACTACATCATCTACATCGATCAAGTCTAGTGAATCTAATTACTCAGCATGCATAAACCGTAAATAACGAATAATACGTAATAAAATCCATACAATTTAAACTTAGCTCGTACATAAAATATTAGAAGCATAAATATGTATAATGCGACTTTCTTGCATTAAAATTTCATAAAAATCATAAAATCATATCTTTTTCATACTTGTTATGCATAATCATAAACGTAAATAATTTTGTGCAGAGTTATGTTCAATGCAAGTGGCCCATACACATAAATCGTTTGATCAAACTAAACCACATTACTGGGCCGGCAGGGATCACCAAAACCCTTAGACTGATGTCCGCTTCATAACTTATCAAAATCATACGAAGAGGTTAGAGAGGTCCCCGGACACGTTCTCCGACTTCCAAACATGTAACATAATTTGGACACAAGACAAATCACATAGTTAAAAAATAATTATTTTGCACATGATACATATTTTCGAACATCGTGGACTTAGTTGGAACACCGTGGACTTGCTGCCATAACCTTAAAATTTAAATAAATAAGCTTAGCACAAAGCCCAAACGTACACCTGCGACTCCCGAATTAATTAAAATAGCCTACGACTTATCGAACAACTCGGGGCTCGAACCATGCTTAGACGACATCCTAAATACTGTCCAAGACCCCCAAACCATATTCAAACCAACTTAAAACAACCTATGATCCATAGAAAACAAAGCTGTCCCAAGGAAACGCGTTACGACCCATATGCGCTTCTAACGACTCTACGCTTAAATCGACTCGAACCGAACCCGAACCAGGCCCTAGACTCGACCCTTAGACTTAACTTAAGGCCATGTTTAAGCCCTTTTTAACTCATAACCAGCGCCTAATCCCCAAAACCTCATAACTGTGACAGCGCTTCATGTGAGGGCCAATTCTGTGCAGCTTTCGAGTTTCTAGTTCCAGCACTCTACCCGACCATCCATCCCATGAAGCACCACCACAAGACTCATCCTAGGACCCTAAGACATGTCCCAAACCGTAGTTAAGAGCCCTGGTCCAGCCCCTGACTGAAACCCTAAGGCCGAACACCTACAGCCCTTCCATGAGACCCACTTCTGTACAGCTTTCACGTTTTTGTTTCCAGCGCTTTCCCTATCCAACCAGACCCTAAACCACCCTAACTAGGATCATCCTAGTACCCTTAGAGACTGCATAAACTATAGCCAAGAGCTCCAAAACATCCCATGTACTGAACCGCACTAGCAAGACCATGACAGCCCCTCACATGACAACCAATTATGTGAAAGCTGTAGTTCCAGCCACCTACCTGCCACTCCAGGCCATGAACCATCATAAAGAGACTCATCCTAGGACCCTTAGAGACTACCTAAACCAGAGCCAAGAGCCCCAACCTAGCCCCTGCACTGAAACCATAAGGCCGAACACCTACAGCACCTGCACGCATGAAAAAAGAAAAAAGAAAAAAATCACACAGGCCCTATTCGCTTCCAGCGGCTGTGCTGTCCCTCCAGGCCCTGTCTAACCCTTACCAGATAACTTAACCATGTCTAAACACACTCCACATCATACCCATACAGCAGCAGCACGTCCAGAAGCCCAGCCGAAGCACACGCCATCAAGATTTGGAAGAATACGTAAGTTTCATGCTTCAAATTTTCATAAACGGTTTTCGAATTGTTTTGAACCCAAGTTTGCATATAACTAATGAATTTTCATGCATAATTTGTACCAAAATACATAATATAACAAGATTGATGCGTAAAAAAAGAATAAGACATGCCTTTGCGTTAAAACGCATGAATTATCGAATATCGACGCGAGGAAGAACTGAAGACGAACGGAGGGCGTTGTGCTGCGCTTTTCTTGCTTCCAAGGATCCAAAAATCCTCCAGAATAGTGGGTGATGTTTCAGTGATTGTGTTTTCTAGAAGAAGGAGCCAAAAACTAAACTTCTCCAACCTAAGAAACTCACGTATTTTGTGTGTGTGGCTTGTGTGTGTTTGTGTGTGTGTCGGGTGGTGTACATGGGTTTTGAAGTCTAGGAAAAGGTAGGATTCTTCTAATATTTAAATAGATCATTGATTAGATGTTATAGGGAGATTAAAACTCTAATCAATAATTTAAACAAGCACAAAAATCTCACCCCTTTAATTTTAAAAATTAAGTGCCAAATTTACAAAATTTAAATCCCCAATGCAAAAAATTAATATCTCCTATTTTTTTTTACGAAAATTGTAAAATAAAATACTTAAAATCTTAATCCAACTTAAATACTAATTAAATAAATTAATTATGACATAAAAATCATTATAAAATATTATACCCCAAATTAAAGGATTAAATACTTAATTTTCAAAATCAGCATTTTTTTAATGCTTCTTATAAATCGCCTAATTAATTATATTAGAGTCTAAAATACTAAAATTAGTAAATCATTTAAAATAATTAATTTTCTTGCCATAAAATAAAATATAACATTCAGTTTTAGCACCTTAGTCGTATTCGGTCTCCTTTCTTCGGTCCGACATCGAATATTCGTCTGCAAAGCTAAACTCGCGAAAATATTTTAAATTGCATAAACATGAGTATGTAAACATTTAAAATAATTTAATCATGTATCATGCACCATTTAAATCATTAATTAATTTAAATAAATTTTATAATTATGCATGGGGTACGTGTACTAGTTTTTGGGCACTACAATCGTTCTCTAAAAGGACCGTTCTATGTTCATCAGCTAAAATAAATTTTCTCAGATTTTTTTTAATAAAAACAATAAGGTTTCGTTTGGACAATGGAAAAAAAAATGAAGATGAAAACAAGGGCTATGCGGATGTCCGAAGCTCAATTTGATATCTAGATAGTGGATGTTCTAGGCTCATGACTGGATGAGCCAAGATACTATCAGGAATCATCAGTTGCGATGGACAAGAGTAAAAAAGTGGGTAAGACTAAATATTGTTATAAATGGTGTGTTATTATTTGAAAATCTATTACAATTTGGTTAATATTAGTCAACTATGTGACAATGGATATCTGATAGAATTTCATAAGTACGCATACACAATTAAATATGTTAATGCTAATATCTTCTAAGGAATCAGAAGTAGTAATACATATAAAATAAATTGAGAATATATTCAACCTAACACTCCTTCATGTTTTGTTGCATCATCTTCTGACAAATAGTGATTATGACACAAGTGCTTGAATCATTTGAATTCTAGATCAACTAATAATTTGTGTATGCTAATTTTAGTTGATGGATTACTAGATATATAATATGTAAAGAATCATATATCCTCTATATATCAATTAGGTAACACTATAACAAAAATGGCTTTCCGCAGCGCGCATATGGGCATTCTGCAGCGCACATTGCACGCTGCAAAGTTGCAAGCCATTGAAAATTCAAGATTTTCCGCGGCGTACACGTGCACGCTGTTAATACTATTATTCACGGCGTGCATATGTACGCCGTTAATACAACTATCCGCAGCGTGCAATATATGTCGTTAATATTCGTAGAACATCTATAATTTAGCGACGGTTTTTGAATTAGCGACGGTAAAAAACCGCTCACGCCGTCGCTAATTTAGGCGACGGTTTATAATCCGTTGCTACTTTAGCGACGGTTTTTAAATTTAGCGACAGTTATAAAACCGTCGCTACATTTAACGACGGCTAAAAAGCTACATTTAGCGACGGCTAAAAAAACGTCGCTAAATTTTTAGTAAAAATTAAAAAAAATTTACTTTTGTAATTTAGTAAATTTTTTAAAAAAAACTACAATACAACTATGATAACAGTACTCATTATCTTAACTAACACATAAAAAATTAACCAAAAATTGAAACAAAAAAGGTAACTAAATCGAAACTTAAATCGTACAAGAGAGAAAAATTTGAAGTGTTGAGAAGTGAAATGGAACGAAAATCCAATATTTATAGATAATTTGCTCGTGGCTATTAGCGACGGTGAATAGAACTGTTTCTAATAGCGACGGTTTTTTTTATCAAACCGTCGCTGATTTACGGCTATCGGCGACGATTTTAATGAACCGTCGCTAAAAGCGACAGCGATTTTATTAAACCGTCGCTAAATGTTGTATAAACTGTCGCCAATTTTAAAGTAGCGACAGTTTTACTAAAACAGTCGCTAATTTAAAATTTCGGACCCATTTTCCGCAGCGTGTTAATAATATTCATGCCATGAATGATATTATCGACGGCGTGCGATTAATGTACGCCGTTAATGTCTAAACATGATTTTTTTTAAAAACGATTTACTTTTAACAGCGCACATAAACATGCACGCTGTTAATAATACTATTAACGGCGTGCCTTTATTGTGCGCTGCGAAAATATAATTTATTAACAACACACATAAATGCATGCTGCGGATAGTGTTTTTAATGCACGCCGTTATTTTTTCAAGTGCAACATTATTAACAACACACATATGGGTGCACGCCGTGAAAAGTAGTATTCGCAGCGTGCTTTTAATGCACGCTATTGATGACGTGTTGCGGAAAATCGTTTTTCTTGTATTGTAAGCAAGTAAAATCTAAATTTAAAAATAAATATAGTAAATTGACATATCGTTGTTTGGAATAATTTCTTATGGATTTGTTAGGACCTACACTCATAATGAGTTTAGGAGAAATGAGGTATACATTGGTTATCACTGATTATTTCTGTAGATTTACGTGGGTAATATTTTTAAGTGACAAAAATCATGCATGCTATCAATTGATTAAATTTCTTAAATATGTTCAAAACGAAAAAAAAATGTTTCAATTGTTAGAATCAGAAGTGATTGTGATACATAATTTACAAACAAAAGTTGGAAAGTCTATTTAGCATAACAAAGAATTCAACACAAATTTTCATTAGTCAGAGCACCTCAATAAAATGGAATTGTTGAACAAAGAAACAAAACCTTAAAATAAGTAGCACAAACCACGCTTGCTTATTCAAGCATTTCACAATGTTTTTTGGGCAGAAGCAATCAACACTGGATTCAACACAGTTGATAGATTATGGGATCATTGCACAAGAGTCGCCAATGTTTTGTGACAATATATGCGCCATAAAAATCACCTACAATCCAATTCTACACTCTAGGACCAAACACATCTATGTCAGACATCACTTCTTCAGAGATCATACATTAAAGAAAGAAACGATGTTAAAATATGTCTCAATTGATCAACAAGAAGCAAATATTTTCACCAAGCCACTACCAGATACTAAGTTTTCTTACTTCATGTGAGAGCCCAGCCCATTTGTTCCCAAGTCCAGCCTATTTAGTAATTAAGTTAAATAAAAAAAATAAGAATCATGAATCTCTCCCCATCTTCATCTCCAGTACCGAAAGCTACATATTTTTTTTCTTCTTCAATTTCGAAGCTTCGTTCATCGGTTGTGGCCGCTCCGATTGCCCAAAAATTAAAGTAAATACATATTCCAAAAGCTCTCGACAAGGACTATCTATTGATACCCATTTTGCAAGGTTTTTACACAACCCTGTTCGAACCCTTCGGTCGTGGCTCGTTCTAATTTTTGTTCTTTGCCTCGGTTTCGTGTTCTTTAGAGCTTGGACAACTGATTTATAGTTGTACTCTAAATTTGAAGTGTTTGAGGTAAAATTTCAGATTTTAGGGTTTCGAATTTTGGGTATTTTGATTCGTTGAATTCCAACAATTGATTTTTATTATATTTTTTATTGTAGGTACAAGAATTGAGCCGATTAGACTATCATATTTTCGGAATTCATTTGGGTTAAATTAGAAAATTCAGATTTAATTATTTGGGAATTTATGATTTTTCAATTGTTAAATCGTATTGGGATGTGTTTATAACATTAAAAATAGAAAATGATAATTTTTGGGAATTCCTAGAAAATATCAAAAATTTCAGATTCGATATGATTGACTTTTCGAAATTCCAAATTGTCCAGTATTGAGAGATTTAAGTTAAATAAATCGATATATTTGACTTTGAGATGAGTTTTAGAAATTTTAAAGCCTAAATTATGGATTTTTGGAATTTTAGACCAAATTGTCAAATATTGGAAAAAAAAGGAACTTGATATGAAATGCATTATTTGCCATAGGATCGGATTCTTCGAGAAATCCTTAGGATATTTCAGTGGTAAATTAAGTATCAGTTGAGGTACACATGAACTGTTTTATTATGACGTCTATAATGATGTGGAATGATGTTAAGTTTTTTGTAATGAGTTGTGGCGTGCCTTATGTGCTTATGTGAATTACGTTATTGCATTCACACATTTATTTGAGTTGATACTATTAGTGCATAGCATTTCGAGCCTTGACTCCGTTGATTGCTATCATTATTGATCTGTTGAGCTGCTGAGTCATCTATGGAGCGAGTGATAGGATTAGATCACTCTTGACATCTCATCGATGGAGCGAGTGATAGGATTAGCACACTCCTGATGACAGCACGAGGACTGACCGGGTCGCTCCGGACTCTCGATGTTACGTGCATGGATGAGCGGCGACCTGATGTTTCGTTGCTGCATTCTGGCACGGTGGCCACTGTTCCTATTGCTGATGCGTTTCATTTGGACTCCATTTTGGTATCTGTTATTTCGTTGTTACCGACACGCATTGTATTGAATTTCATTACATTTTACTTGATTTTATTTCATGTCAGTTATATTTGTCGTAATTTTACTGGTTCATCGTACTGGGGCCCGACCCTTCTTTTTTTTATGCTGTGGTTGTTTTTTATGTCATAGCAGGTTATCCAGGAGGCTTTGACGTGTCTGGTGAAGCGTTAGGTAGCGGTGCCCAGTAGTTGGGTTGCTGATTGAGAATTCCCGTATATANTTATATCATCGAGTCATACTTTTGCCAAGGAATGTCCTGTGTAGCTGTACTGTTATTTTTACGATGTTTTGGAATGATAGTGGTGTGATCGAGCCCTGTCGGCTCTGCATGTGTTAGTCCTGGCCAGTGTGGCTGTAGGTTTGTGAATTTTTGTTATGATTTTATTTCGAGTATATAAATGTTGTTTGTGTTGTTTGGAAATTTTTGGAATGTTCTACTTACGGGGTGGTAATACCGAAATTTCTATTGGTCCAAAAAGAAAAATTTTTAATCGCTTTCGCTGTTTACATTAACGAATCATGGTTGTTTGGTCATTAAACGCTAATCAGGAGCACGAGCCCCCACACTTCAAAAATATTTTAGGGCTTATTTATTTATCTTAATGATTAATTTTGAGGGAATATTGATTGTTAAAAAGGTCTACTGATAAGACAGAAGTCGGTTTACCTTGACAAACTAATCTTATCAGTCAGTAGACTGATTCTTTTGTGCTTCTGGACAAACTAATCTTATCAGTTAGTAAACTGATTTTTAACTTAATTTAGTTCAATACTAAAGTTATGTAACGTTTAATATTCAGTTTTTTTAAAATTAGTTTATCAATATTTTAAAATAGTTTTATTCCAATGACACGTGTCTTGTCAGAGGAAATTCAAAAGTTGTCGTACATAAGTACCTCAGTTTAGCTCTTTATATTGTTATTTCACCATTCAATTCATTTTATGCAAATTATTTGTGCTTTTGCTATCCGATTTTCAAATCGCAATCACTCTTGCTTTCTAATTTGTTTAGATTTCTTTTCGAAATTACATCTCCATCACCAGCTTACATATTAATTAATCTTGTTGTATATTTCGATTCAATTTATACCATGGAAAACTAAGCAATTTCAGGAGTTTTCTGATTGATAGAGTCATCTGGACTTAGGGGATTCTTTTCTGCTTCTTCCTTGGGTATCTTTGTGATATAGTTATTGAGGGTCTATGAGAAGAGTTCAGTCAGTGAAAAAGGGAATATTATTATGAATATCAACGAGAACTCTCTACTAATTGATGATGGTTTCTTTGCATCCATGTTTCAATTACCTTCAGAATAAATAATTAACTTTTCTAATATATCTACTGCTGATTTGAAGAAGATGCTACTGAAGTTCTTAGCATCTAGAAAAGCTATCAAACTTTTGGATGCTAAGAAAGTACTGAAGCTGGAGTATCAGCTGCTGGCATATGATGTGGCCAAGGGCTTGAACTCTAAGGAAGGTTTTTTGCTGCCCTAATCGTTAAGAAATTTTAGGTAATTACGACCATAGTAAACGTAATGAAGATCAATTGGTCTCTCATTTTGTTCAACACTCTGAAAAATATGGTCCAATACACCAAGCATTCCTTCGATTTTTCTGTTCAGTTGACCGAATTTTTCAAGGATTCTGAAATTTTTCTAAATGCAGCAACAACTCGCCACAAACTCAGGATGCTAAATGAACAAAGCATCATGGCTCTGAGGCCAAAAAATATTTCATCGGCAAGACTGCTAGAGGTTAAGAAGGAGATTGGGGAGGAGGAAACTAAGGCTAAGAAATCTAAGGCTGTGAAGAGCAGAGTCAGTTTAGCTTCCAAGCCAAAAGCCAAGAGGAAACTGATCATTCGTGAGAGTGACTATGGTACAACACCTCCAACACTAGTCAAGAATGTCGACAAAGATGGACAATGCATTTAATGCATTGTCATTTAGTTAGTCAACAAATGGGCTGGCAGCAAACTTTGAAGACGGAAAACGTGGGTTGGCATATTTGACGAGGAATTTTCAGACAACGTGTTTAATACGCGTCTTCACATGGACAAGAGGCTCTATAAATAAAGATCCCCCTTTCATTCTGAAATTATCTCTTCTTCGAGTCTCTCATCTTATAAGCATTTGAGTGCTTAGTTCTATAATATTTGTGAGGTATTTTGTTCTCCAGTATTAAGAGAGTGTGTTTTCTTTGGAAACGCAGTGAGTGAGTTGTACACCATAAAAATATTATAGTGGAATTCTTTTCATCTTGCCCGTGGTTTTTACCCTAATAATTTTTCGAAGTTTTCCACGTAAATCTCTGTGTCCAGTTTATTCTGTATTTTCATATTTATTATCTCAAATTACTGCACGTGGGACCATCAAGTGGTATCAGAGCTTTGGTTTAAAATTTCTTAAAATTCTGAGTATGCTTTGTGGTTGCAGTCTAGACTGATCTTCCACATCATAAAATATTTTTTGAGATTTTTTTTATTAAGGCGAGATTATTTTGTTCAGTCTACTAAATTGTTGTAGACGTAATTGCGGGCAGGTACGAGATATCAAAGTTCGACTGAAGCAATTTTATGCTGTGGAAAATAAAGATACGAGCAGTTTTAAGAAAAGAGAATTGCTTGGCGGCTATTGGAGATAGATCGGTGGAAATGACGGACGATGGAAAGTGGAATGAGAAGAATGACAATGTTGTTGTCAATTTACAATTGGCTATAGCAGATGAAGTATTATCAAGTATCTCTAAGATAAAAACAGCAAAAGTTATCTGGGATACTCTGACAAAGATGTACGAGGTCAAGTCGTTACACAACATGATTTTCTTAAAGAGAAGGCTTTATACTCTTCGGATGACGGAATTCTCATCGATGACAGACCATATTAACACACTAAATACTCTATTTTCCCAACTCACTTCCATGGGGCATAAAATAGGAGAAAATGAACGTGCGGAGCTTCTACTTCAAAGTCTACCAGATTTATATGATCAACTTATCATCAACATAACCAACAATATTCTTATGGGCTTTCTAAAATTCAACGATGTCTTAACTGCAGTTCTCGGAAAAAAATCCGGCGCAAAAATAAAGAAGATAGGTTGGTAACTTCGAAGCAGGCAGAGGCTTTACCGATGATAAGAGGAAAATTTATGGACCGTGACTCCAGTGGGAGCCAAAGACGAGGTAGATCAAAGTCGAGAAGTAAGAAGAAAAATATTTACTGCTTTAAATGTGGGGGTAAAAGACACTTCAAGAAAGAGTGTACGAGTATCGAAAAAAATTCTCAAGGAAATATGGCTAGTACTTCAGGCGGTGGTGAAATATTATTCAGCGAAGTGGCAACAGTTGCAGAAGGCAGACACAAATTTTGTGACACATGGATTATGGATTCAGGAGTGACGTGGCACATGACGTCTTAGAGAGAATGGTTTGATCATTATGAACCAGTATCAAGAGGATATGTATTCATGGGAAATGATCATGTCTTGGAAATCGTTGGGGTCGTTACTATCAAAATAAAAATGTTTTATGGCACCATTCGCACCACACAGGAGGTACTACATGTGAAGGGACAGACGAAAAATCTTTTGTCCTTGGGGAAATTGGATGACATCGGGTGCAAAACCCTTATCGAGAACGAGATCATGAAAATTTTGAAGGGTGCGCTTGGTTATGAAAGCGGAAAAAGTTACTGCAAATCTGTATGTACTTTTGGGAGAAACACACAAAGAGGCGGAACTAGCTGTTGCATCAATTGGTTCAGGAGAATAATTAACAATGTTATGGCATAGAAAGCTCGAGCATATGTCAGAACGAGGGTTGAAAATTCTCTCAGAACGGAAGCTGCTGTCGGAACTTACAAAAGTGTCACTATCTTTTTGTGAGCATTGTGTTATCAGTAAACAACACATATTAAAATTTGACACTTCTACTGCCAAAAGCAAAAGCATATTGGAGCTGATTCATTCGGATGTAAAGCAAGCACCGGTTGTATCCCTAGGAGGAGCGAGATACTTTGTCTCGTTCATTGATGATTTCTTTAGGAGATGTTGGGTGTATCCAATCAAGAAGAAATCAGACGTTTTCTAGATTTTCAAAGATTTCAAAGCGCGGGTTGAACTTGATTCAGAAAAAAAAATCAAGTGTTTGAGGCTGACAATGGAGGAGAATATACCAGTGACGAATTTGATTCATAATGTCAACATGAAGGCGTCAAAAAACAATTCACGATGGCTTACACACCTCAACAGAATAGATTGGTGGAGCGGATGAACAGAACCTTGTTGGACAGAACAAGAGCCATGTTGAGGACTACGGGTCTAGACAAATCATTTTGGGTGGAAGCAGTCAAAACCGCTTGTTATATTATCAATCGTTCTACTTCAGTGGCAATTGATTTGAAGACTCCGATGGAGATGTGGATTGGGAAGCTGGCAGATTATTCTTATTTGCATACATTTAGAAGTCTTGTGTACGTTTTGTACATTAGAAAGATCAAAGTTGGATTCAAAATCCAAAAAATGTATGTTCTTGTGTTATGCTGATGGAGTAAAGGGGTTTCGCTTGTGGGATCTTTCTGTCCACAAGCTTGTCATCAGCAGAATTGTTATCTTTGAGGAAGATAAAGTAAAGGGAGACAAAGGCATACTGAATTCAGAAACCACCATATTTCAGATGGAAAATAAGACGGATGAAAGTCAAAATTCTTTTGAAGTAGTACCAGAAAACAAAGAACAAGAACATGTTGAGTCTGAGGTTTCCAATGTGAGGCAGTCAACTCGAGACAAAAGACCACGAGGTTGGCTTTTAGATTATGTCACTGAAATCAATATTGCATATTGTCTATTATCAGAGGATGGTGAGCCATCGAGTTTCCACGAGGCTACTCAAAGCTCGGATATATCCTTGTGGATGATAGCAATGCAAGAAGAGTTGGAGGCATTAGACAAGAATAAAACTTTGGATCTTGTTAAACTACCACGAGGGAGGAAAGCCATTGGTAACAGATGGGTCTATAAGATCAAGTGTGATGGCAATAACCAAGTGGAGCGGTATCGTGCTTGATTGGTGGTAAAAGGGTGATTGATGGTAAAAGGGTATGCTCAGAAAGAAGGCATTGACTTCATTGAGATATTTTCTCCTGTGGTTCGGCTTACAGCAGCCAGAGTAGTGTTGGCATTGTATGCGGTGTTTGACCTAAATCTAGAACAGCTAGATGTGAAAACAACATTTCTTCATGGAGATCTTGAAGAAGAAATCTATATGCTCCAGCTAGAAGGTTTTGCAAAATAGTCAAAGAGAACTTGGTTTGCAGGTTGAACAAATCTATGTACGGTCTCAAACAGGGGTCGAGGCGTTGGTACAAGAGATTTGATTCCTATATCATGAGTCTTGGATACAACAGACTGAGTGCAGACCCTTGTACATATTTCAAGAGGTCTGGTGATTATTACATCATTTTGCTGTTGTATGTGGACGACATATTGGTAGCAGGCCCCAACAAAGATCAGGTCCAAGGATTGAAGGCACAATTGGCTAGGGAATTTAATATGAAGGACTTGGGACCAACAAACAAGATTCTAGGGATGCAAGTTCACCGAGACAGAAATAACAGAAAGATTTGGCTTTCCCAGAAAAATTATTTGAGAAAATCTTGTAACGCTTAAACATGCAAGATAGCAAGCCAATATCGACCCCTCTGCCTGTTAACTTCAACTTATCCTCCAAGATGTGTCTTAGCAGTGAAGCAGATAGGATGGAGATGTCTCGAGTACTATATGCATCAGCAATGAGAAGTTTGATGTTCTCCATGATTTGTACAAGACCGGACATTGCTCAAGCAGTGGCAGCAGTTAGTCGGTATATGGCGAATCTTGGACGAGAACATTGGAGCACTGTCAAGAGGATCTTTAGATACATTAAGGGTATCTCAAATGCTGCATTATGTTATGAAAGATCAGATCTTACACTCAGGGGCTATGTCGATTCAGATTATACATGTGATCTTGATAAGAGGAAATTTACTACTGGTTATGTGTTAACACTTGTAGGAGGAACAGTAAGCTGGGTTTTAAAACTACAAACAGTTGTGGCGTTATCTACGACGGAATAGAATATATGGTAGCTACTCAAGCTTGCAAGGAGGCAATATAGATTAAAAGGTTATTGGAGGAGATCGGGCACAAACAAGAGAATGTTTCTTTGTTTTGTGACAGTCTTATAAGCATTTGAGTGCTTAGTTCTATAGCCTTTCATTCTAGGACGAAACACATTGGAGTTCAATTTCACTTTGTTCGAGAACTAGTAGAAGAAAGAAGCGTGGATATGCAGAAGATCCATACAAAAGATAACATAAATGATTTTCTGACCAAGCTGAACACTGATAAATTTGATTGGTGTAGATCCTCAAGTGGCCTAGAAAAAACATGAGCAGCAGGGAATGGAAAGATTGAAAAGATGTGTGGAGATGTGTTTGATTCTCAATCAAACAAAGCTTTTAATACATTGTCATTTAGTTGGTCAACAAATGGCCTGACATCAAATTTGAAGACGAAAAACATGGGTTGGAATATTCGACGAGGAATTTTCAGACGACGCGTTTTATACTCATCTTCACACGGACAAGGGCCTCTATAAATAGAGATCCCCCTTTCATTCTGAAATCATCCCTTCTTCGAGTTTTCTCTCATCTTATAAGCATTTGAGTGCTTAGTTCTATAATATTTGTGAGGTGTTTTGTTCCCCTGTATTAAGAGAGTGTGTTCTCTTTGGAAACACAGTGAGTGAGTTGTACACCATAAAAATATTATAGTGGAATTCTTTTCATCTTGCCCGTGGTTTTTACCATAATAATTTTTAGGGATTTTCCACGTAAATCTCAGAGTCTAGTTTATTTTTTATTTTCATATTTATTATCTCAAATTATCGCACGTGAGACCAACAAATAAAGCTAGAACTACCAAGACTAAACTAGCCCCGACACTGAGCAAGCTAGCACCATTGTCTACTGAGAAGAAGAATACATAAATGAAGGAAATTGATCTGTTTTTTTCACAAAAATGATGCCAAGGCAGCTACTGCTAAGGCAACTGACGAGGAAGTTTCTACTATGACTGCATAAAATTTGACCTTGGTTGGGAGAGTTGCTCCTGTGCAAACCAATTGCTCTATCTACCATTCTACCGTCACCAAGGCCTAAAGGCATAATTATCATGGATCCTATTGAGTGTAGAGCCCAAAATCAGTACACGTAAATCTCATGTTTTTGTTTAATTGTTAAATTATTTATTCAAATTTAAATATATTTTTAGCGATGCATGATTTATTCAAATGCAATTATCTTAAATTATTCATGGTTATTTGATGCACGTTAAATTGTTTCTCGAGTTTCATGTTTCAGGCGATTATTCGATGCGAGATTGAGGAAAAGAGACCGGTGATGATTTTGGCAATTTTAAAACGTGGTATTTTATTTTAAGTTAAGAAAGGGGGGCATTTTAAATGATTTACTTAGTTTTAGCATTTTAAAAGCCTAATCTATTTATTTAATGATTTTAAGATTTTAAAACTTTTAAAGTTTAGCAAGTGTGCATTTTATTTTAAATTAGGGGACTAGGCTTAGTAGTGAGAATTAACACTTTAATTAGCATTTTAATTAGAATTTTTAATTAATGTTGTTAATGGTAAAATTAAGCCATTTAATTCCCTAATTAAACCTAAAACTCACGCACATACACACCTACACACACTTACACGTTAATCACACAAAACACACACACACAAAATTCCTTACACTCTATTTCAGATTTTGAGAGAAAAATATTAGGGTTCTTAGAGCAAGAGTGCAGCCGCCCCTCTTTGAATATTTCCAACAAGTTTTCGTTGATTTTTCTTCAAAAAAAATAGTGCCACGTTCGTCCCGGATCAGGCCTCGCACCGTTTCCGCTTCGGTATCGCCGTATCATGAGTT
This sequence comes from Primulina huaijiensis, assembly GCF_012295235.1. Classification (NCBI taxonomy): domain Eukaryota; kingdom Viridiplantae; phylum Streptophyta; class Magnoliopsida; order Lamiales; family Gesneriaceae; genus Primulina; species Primulina huaijiensis. The sequence goes on from NC_133321.1 coordinate 4,302,500, forward strand.
TTAAACATCAAAAGGCATGTCTATTCTGTTTTTCCTACGCCGATCTAGTCATATTATGTGTTGTGATGTTTTTATGCGAGGAAATTCATGTGTGATGTAAATGGTTTGAGCAGAAAAGTGTTTGATCAATCTATGCAACGTTTTTAAATCTCAGAACCTCGTTTTTACTGTATTTTGAATTACTGTGATTTTTCGTTCAAGATTTTGGGAAACCTTTCAGCATATAAAACGTATAACTTTTGAATACCTTCGATTTGATAAAAAAATTCGAAATATTTAGACAAAAATTGAGTGAGTTATGACCGTTTTCGTGGGACTGCTCGAACGGTGTTTTTCTGAAAATATGTTATTGATGTTTTCTTGAAGTTTTATTGTTGCAGGCTTCGTTAAGGATCAACGGGTGATCGCTGCTGCGTTTAGGTATATCGTTAATGATGTTGGGATGGTTATTCACGTTTCGTTTTGCGTCTTTAGGCACTTGGGAGGATGAGTAGTCGTAAAAATCGTTTTGGTTGTCAAAAGTCGTGTTCACGGGTTTATTGTGTTGCTTGTGATGTGTGGTTGTTTTGGGGCAATTGTATAGGCTTGAGTCAGTGTTATAGTATCCTAGGATGGGTCTCGAGGTGTCGATTCATGGTCAGGATGATCGAAAGCAAGCACAGGAAATTTCGTTGGTTTGCTCCTCCTGCAGGTACACAGACCCTTACACGGGGTCCGTGCCTTTGTTTCTTCCGAAGTGTCATTTTCCAGAGCCTACACGGACCCTTAGACGGACCCAGGCACGGGGTCCGTGTCCTTACTTCTTTTCGGGTATAAATTTTCAGAGCCTCCACAGACCCGTAGCCGGACCTAGGCACGGGGTCCGTGTACTCCAGTTTTTGGGGAAAAAATTTATTGATTGTTTTGGGGTTTCACGTCATAGTTTAGTATGATGATTAAACGAGGTCAAGTCCCGAGTGATCTAAAATGTCATAAGCTATTTATTTAATTCGGTGGTGAGCACGAATACCTACGTCTAAGCTATGCAAGTTAAGTGTTGAAATTCATGTTAGTATGTGCAGCAGTGGCCCCAAGCGAGTTCCAACGAATCCCTCAACGCCAAGTAAGTATGTTCGAAGTGCAAAGAAAATGCTTTTAAGTTTTTGAGGTATGCTAAATGTCTTGTGACCAAATTATGTATGAGATTGGAAAGCGGTAAAACATGACCAGGGACCAATCCACCCCGTTAAAGCATGAACGGGTTTAGATTAGGATTAGAAAGCGGTAAAGCATGACCAGGGACCAATCGACCCGTTAAAGCATGAACGAAGATCTCATGTATGTGGCAGTGGATCTTCTCTGTCAGCCCAGTACTATGGTTTTGAAACGTCTGCTTAATCGTTTTCTTAATAAGTACTAGAAATTTTTTTGTTACTCTCAAATTTCGGTCCTTGCATACATATATACATAAAAATACTTTTGCACCATTTTAAAATAAAACATCCAACTAGTACTTTGAAAATCCAAAGGGAATAGTCAAACATGAAATCGTAAAACGTTTTACCAAACCTAAAAAGCAATAAATGTTGAAAAGTGTAGCTCATACTAAACCTCTCAAAAATGTCTCAAAAGCGTAAATAAGCGTCGTAAAAATCTTTAATGTAAAATCATAAACTTAAATGCGGAAAATAGAAGCGCTGGTCCTCGGGTTATGTACACCGACAGTCCAGCAAGTCACCCATCAAGAACTCCAATATCACAGTTATTAATATCACTTGCATCATACACACTTAGTGAGTCTAAAGACTCAACACATCATATCCTTGATAACAAGTAATAAGTAATACAGTTCACATATAACAGTGACAAATACTTATACTTAAAATATCATTTTCTTAATAATGCATAAACTTTAAACTTAAACAATTTCATAAACATAATCATATAAACATATTCATATTCATATTCATATCCATAACCATATTAATGTTCATGTTTGTATTTGTTGAATTCAGATCGTGATTGTGACTCGTATTCTTAATCGTATTCGGCGATGGATCTATCTAAAGAAAAACCACAATACTGGGCGGCGGGGGACACCAGCGACACTCTCACCGGTCAACTGAGCCATGGCCAACATATTAACATATCCGTATTCGTATTCGTATTCGTATTCGTATCCGTATCAAAGGAAACACGATCGTCGGACTCCCACTGGGACCATAATCCTCACGATATTTTCAACATATCACATATTTAGTCACAAGCCCTTCACGTCCTTCAACATGTCGTATTTTCCATCACTTAATAAAAACATGCATATGATATCATCTTATTTTGAAAACAAGCATGCAACATATCTTTTAAATGTCCAATTTAAACCTTAATAATTCATGAACATTTAAAAATCATATTTTGACATATAAAAATTCATAAGTATGTGAAATAATCATATTAGAATATAAAACAGTAATTAGGGCACTCTCATGACATTTACAAATTTTCCGGTGTAACAAGACCGTTTTTCCCTTGGGCGTGACATTTTTCTTTTTTTTTTTTATACTTTTTCTTGATTTCTTTGACTCTAAAATGTCCCAAATAATTATTTAAAATTAAATTAAAATTCCATAATTTTATTTAGCTTAAAAACTAGGATTTTTAATTAATTCATAATTAGAAGTTTTGAAAGCATTTTAATTCCGAAAAATCACAAACTTTAATATAANGTCATGACATTTACAAATTTTTCGGTGTAACAAGACCGTTTTTCCCTTGGACGTGACATTTTTCTTTTTTTTTTTATTTTTTCTTGATTTCTTTGACTCTAAAATGTCCCAAATAATTATTTAAAATTAAATTAAAATTACATAATTTTATTTAGCTTAAAAACTAGGATTTTTAATTAATTCATAATTAGAAGTTTTGAAAGCATTTTAATTCCGAAAAATCACAAACTTTAATATAAAATTACTAAATTCTAAAATTAGTCTTTTTATATTATTTTAGCCCTCGTGAACCATGTCTCGACCCCCGTGAGCCATTTTTCACTTATTTAAGTTTAGAAAACCCTAACTTGACCCTAATTGGTTAGCACCGAGCCATCTTTCGATTTTCTCGAGCCGCCCTCGAACCATAGTGAAACAAACCCTGACCAACACCCTTAGACACCCTACTGGACCTTAGGAACCAATGGAAACCACCCCTAGCCCCAAATCCGAACCATAACTTCTTGTACCTGAACTGGCCGAGAATCCATTATGGACAAGGACTCTTGTTCTATCTTCCAGGACCCTACCAGCGAGCCCAAAACCCAAAACAACCTGTTGTGCACTCACTTAGGACGCTAAGGACTCACTCAAACCCAGCCTTCGAACCCATGCCGAGCCCCATATCCCCTGCGCCAACGCTGAACCCTGCGCGCACCTTGACAGTTCTCGGGTAGGAGTCCTTGTCAGCAAGGACTCCTCCCAGCCCACTAGTTTCGATTCCTAGCAAGGCTAAGACTCTACCCTTGACACCCCCACGTCCCTGGCTAGCCCTGGAGCCAAGCCAAGATCAAGCCTAGCCGTGGAGTACCAAACCCGAACCCCATACTTCCCATGACAACATGTTGCTTTCCAATTGTTTCAGATTCATGTGTGATGTTTAGGTGGTGTTCTAGGAGTCTAAATTCATGTAAAACAACGCTTGATCAATACCTATATCATGGCAGCTCTTGAACAATACGAACACATGGATTTTGAAGGAAAATTCATGCAAAAAGGTTGACATATGCCATCCATACGAAAATAATTCAAGGTGTTACATATTTTCCAAACTTTTCATGCATAAAAATATAATATGGTGTGATGATGTTTTGAAAAAAAGAATAGGCGTGCCTTTGCGTATTTAACACACGAAAAATCGTTGATGATTTGCGAAGAACGGACAAGAACCTTGGCTTGAATTCCCTTGAGCTTTTTCCGAAAATTTCTTCTAATTTGTTGTGTTGTGTGCCGTGTGATATGGTGTGCAATTTCAGACAAGTGGGCGTGTGTTTTTTGTAGGGTAAACATATAATATTTACTAATTTATCACTAACAAGGCTTTAGGCCTATCAAGACAACAATTTAGGCCCATTAGTCTTAATTACGATTTAATTAAAATATTAAAATAGTTTTAGTAAAGTTAAGTTTGTGAATTTAATAGCCAGGTTGTCAAAAAATTTGTATTTTTGTTGAAAACCAACACCGATAAAATTTATGTCCCGGCGTATAAAATCACCTCAAAATCTATTATTTTCAAAAATAAGAAAAGCCATCAACCATATTTTAAACAATTAAAAATAATTATTTAACAAAAATATTTTACGTTTTTTTCCGCCCTCGGTCTCCGTTCTTCGATCCAACTTGAATAATCCTTAAAAATTCAGTTTTATGCATAATGATAATGAAATCCTATTTAACATATCATCATGTATGTCACATAATCAATTAAACAATTAAATCAATTAATTACTTATTTTCCTATTTCCTAGATTTGCATGCAGTTGGATTACGTCGTCTTAATTTTGGACCTTACAGGTTTAGTCTGATCAGGCGTATTTATGTATGGGTCACTTGCTTTGAAACATGCATCTACGCAAAATGATGAAGTTTATGTATGTTCAAGTATGTACGATGCAAGCATATATAAGAAAAGTTTTATGTTGATGGCACGTCTATGTATGTATGGTGTGCAATTTCAGACAAGTGGGCTTGTGTTTTTTGTAGGGTATTGGGAGGTTTAACATATAATATATATTAATTAATCACTAACAAGGCTTTAGTCCTATCAAGCCAACAATTTAGGCCCATTAGTCTTAATTAGGATTTAATTAAAATATTAAAATAGTTTTAGTAAAGTTAAGTTTGTGAATTTAATAGCCGGTTTGGCAAAAACTTCGTATTTTTTTTGAAAAACCAACACCGATAAAATTTACGTCCCGGCGTATAAAATCACCTCAAAACCCCTTATTTTCAAAAATACGAAAAGCCATCAACCATATTTTCAACAATTAAAAATAATTATTTAATAAAAACATTTTATGTTTTTTTCCGCCCTCGGTCTCTGTTCTTCGATCGCAACTTGAATAATCCTTAAAAATACAGTTTTATGCATAATGATAATGAAATCCTATTTAACATATAATCATGTATGTCACATAATCAATTAAGCAATTAAATCAATTAATTACTTATTTTCCTATTTCCTAGATTTGCATGCAGTTGGATTACGTCGTCTTAATTTTGGACCTTACAATTCCTCCCCCTCTTAAATTGAATTTCGTCCTCGAAATTAGAACTTACCGAATAATTCGGATAGCGATTCTTCAAGTCCCTCTCGGTTTCCCAAGTAGCTTCTTCTTCCGAGTGATTCAGCCACTTGACCTTGACCATTGAAATGACTTTGTTTTGGAGTCTCCTTTCTTGCCTTGCCAGGATTTGGACAGGTCTTTTTTCATAAGTCATATTTGGAGTTAATTGAAGTGGTTCATAATTTAGTACATGTGATGGATTCGACATGTACTTCCGCATCATCGAAATATGGAACACATTGTGAACTCCTGAAAGCGCGGCATTCAATGTTACTTTATAAGCTAGTGTCCCAATTCTGTCCAAAATCTCGAGTGGACCAATAAATCTTGGACTAAGATTGCCTTTCTTGTCAAAGCGCATAACACCCTTCATGGGCGCTATTTTCACAAATACATGGTCGTCCACTACAAACTCTAAGTCCCTCCGTCTCTTGTCTGCATAACTCTTTTTTCGATTTTGCGCAGTCTTCATTCTATCACGAATTTTGACTATAAGCTCGGCAGTCTCTTCAATCACATCCGGACCAATATCTCTTCTTTCCCCAACCTCGTCTCAAAGAATAGGAGATCTACGTTTTCTTCCATAAAGTGCATCAAAAGTAGCCATCCTGATAGATCATTGGAAACTATTATTGTAGGTGAACTCCACTAGATGTAATTTTGGTTGGGACTGCCTTGGAAATCAATAACACATGCTCGCAATAGATCTTCAAAAATCTGTATAACTCTTTCGGACTGACAATCGGTTTGAAGATGAAATGTTGTACTGAATAATAACTTGGTCCCCATTGCTGCATGCAGACTTTTCCAAAAAGATGACGTGAATCTCGGATCTCTGTCAGAAACAATAGATACAAGAATCCCATGCAGACGAACCATCTCTCGAATATATAAGTCAGCATACTAAACCATGGTAAAAGTCGTCTTAATAGGTAGAAAATGCGCCGATTTCGTAAGACGATCAACTATCACCCATATAGCATTGAATCTCTTAATAGTCTTTGGTAATCCCACAACAAAGTCCATAGTAATGTTTTCTTATTTCCACTCGAGGATAGGAAGTGGCTTAAGTTTTCCCGCTGGTTTTTGATGCTCTGCTCTAACTTGTTGACATGTCAACACTCATATACAAACTTCAGAATGTCTCTCTTCATGACTGGCCACCAATATAACAACTGCAAATCTTTGTACATTTTCGTGCTACCCGGTTGAATGGAATAAGGTGTGTCATGAGCTTCCTTCATGATAAGATCTCTCAAAGAATCGTTACTAGGAACCCATAACCAATCTCGATAACGAACTATACCATCCAACTCTGAATATAATTTCCGACCCTTAGCTTCATCTCTGGCTCTCCACTTTTGCAATTGCTCATCGGTAGATTGTCCATCACGAATTTTGTCTCTCAAAGTCGACTGTACTGATAATGTGGCAAGATTAGGGGCCTTACCCCTAGCATAGACTGTAAGCTCAAACCGCTGTATCTCGGACTACAACAGTCTTTGAAGTGATAATTGAGTAATAACTGCAACTTTTCTACTCAGTGCTTCTATCACAACATTAGCTTTCCCTTGATGATAGCTAATCTCACAGTCGTAGTCTTTTACTAACTCAAGCCATCTGCGTTGTCTCATATTCAGTTCCTTTTGGGTGAAGAAGTATTTCAGACTTTTATGATCGGTGAATATTTTGCACTTCTCTCCATAAAGATAGTGTCTCCAAATTTTCAATGCAAAAACTACTGCTGCAAGCTCAAGATCATGAGTAGGGTAGTTTTTCTCGTGAATTTTCAACTGTCTCGACGCATAAGCTATAACTCGATCATTTTGCATCAGAACTGCGCCCAAACCAAGTTTAGAAGCGTCGGTATATAGAACATACTCCCCTTACCCTGATGGCATAGATAAAATTGGCGCTGAAATCAAGGCTTGTTTCAACTTGTCAAAACTGTCTTGACACTCGGATCCCCAAATAAACTTTGCATTCTTCTTAGTCAAAGATGTCAATGGTACTGCAATGGATGAGAATCCCTTGATAAATTTGCGATAATAGCCAGCTAGTCCCAAGAAACTAGAATCTCGGTAACACTCTTTGGTGCTGGCCACTCTTTCACTGCCTCAACTTTGCTTGGATCAACTTCAACGCCATCACTAGAAATAATGTGGCCTAAGAAAGCCACTCTATCGAGCCAAAACTCGCACTTGCTGAATTTTGCATACAGTTTCCTGTCTTGTATTACTTGCAGTACTGTTCTCAAATGATGACTATTCTCCTCTTCATTCCTCGAATAGATCAATATATCATCAATGAAGACTATAATAAACTGATCCAGATACGGCTGAAATACGCGATTCATGAGATCCATGAAGATCGCTGGCACATTAGTCAGATCAAATGGTATGACCATAAACTTGTAGTGCCCATATCTAGTACGAAATGCCGTCTTGTGAACATCCGACTCTCACTTTCAACTGATGGTACCCAGATCGAATATCAATCTTAGAAAATATCGATGCTCCTTGCAACTGATCAAATAAATCTTCAATTCTTAGCAGTGGATACTTATTTTTGATAGTGACCATGTTGAGCTCTCGATAATCGATGCATAGACGCATATTCTCATCTTTCTTCTTCACAAATAATACTGGTGCGCCCCATGGAGAATAACTAGGGCGAATGAAACCCTTGTCTAGCAATTCCTGGATTTGATCTTTTGATTCTTTCATTTCAGCGGGTGTTAGACGATAAGGTGCTTTAGATATAAGAACAGTGCCCGACATCAGATCAATAGAGAATTCTACTTCACGGTCGGGTGGAATGCCAGAAACGTATTCGGGAAAGACGCTGGGAAAATCTCTAACAATATCAACATCTTCGAATTTCTGACTGGTAGGAGCATGTGCGGTAGTGACACACGCTAGAAAAGCTTGGCAGCCGTGTTTAATAAGCTTCCTCGCATGTAGACAAGAGATAACATGCGGCATTTGCTTGTTTCTCGCCGCCTCGAAGACAAAAGATTTACCACTAGGCGGTCGAATAGACACTGATCTATGATGAAAATCAATCGAAGCTCCATTCGTTGATAACCAATCCATCCCAAGTATAATATCAAATTCAGGCGTAGGGAGCACTATAAGATCTGCCCGAACCACATCTTTGAATAAACGAAGCTCCAGATTCTTGACAATTTTAGACGTGAGCATTAGATCACCGGAAGGAATAGAAACTTTGAAACCCAATCTCTTATCTTAAGGAGTAATATTCAGTCTTTTGATGAAGGTTTCAGATATGAATGAATGTGTAGCTCCCGAATCTAGTGGTGCATAGGTAGCTACCCCTTGAATAATAATCCTTCCTGCGGCAAAAATGTCTTTTAAATCTTTCGTGTTGAAGTTTAAAGAATTTCTATTGTTAATTTTCCCAAATTTAAATTAAGATTAAGTGTTGTACTTAAACATTTCTTGAAAAATTGCATTTTTGGTCCTTAAATTTTCTATTTGTCGCAATTTAACCATTTTATTATTTTGAAAATTCTGATTTTAATCCTTTAAATTTTGAGAATTTCGTTTTTGACCCTTAAGAATTCGAAAATTTCACCTAGGTCCTTCAATTATCGAAAATTAAATTTTAGTCCTTAAGATTTCGAAAATTGCTTAATGACCCCTTACTAAAATTCGAAACCCCTGACAACTATTAATTATGATTTTCTTTAGATTTTTGGCCCTAAAACTTTTTTATTCGGAAATATCACATCCTTCACATAAATTAAGGCACAAAAATTCAATACCAAATTCTATGGTTTTCTAAAATCATAACTCAAATCCAACTAAGGTAGAACATGCAACCTAAGTTCCACTAGATTAAGTCTTGTTCCCAATTCAATTTTTTTTAATAACCAATTTAACATTTCATGCAATAATAAGCAATATAAAAATGTTAAATGACTAGGTTACCAGTGATAAAAGTAGAGTCTGGTTCCCATTCAGCTTCATCTGCATTCATAGCATAAGCTCGCCCAATGGTGGGTGCATTCTTCTTCGGACAATCAACAGCTTTGTGCCCTTCTTCCTTGCATATGAAGAACTTAGTAGTACCCCACACACATGGTCCATAGTGTAGTCGATTGCACTTCTTGTATGGTTGTCCTTCTGCCGTCTTTGGTGCTGCAGGTGGTGGCTTTGACGGTGCTTTCTTCTTGACTTGACCTTGGGGTTTTTGAGGCCCTTGAGGTCTAGGAGGACCCATATATGGCTTCTTATTTGGTTGATTGATGTTGCTGCCTTTTGCGCTGTAACTCAAACTCTATGTCCTTCAAGGATTGCTCAGACTTGAATGCGTAAGTAACTGCAGTAGCATAATCTGAATGACGCATCATCATAACATTATTCTGTATGGTAACCATCCATGAAGTGTCTAAACTTTTCTTCGGCATCCCTGGCAATAAGGGGTACAAAGAGACAACCCCTATCGAATTTCTTCACAAATTCAGCAACAGTAGCGTCTCCCTGACGGAGAGTCATAAATTTCCTCTTTAATCAGCTTCTAACATCAGCAGTAAAATATTTCTCGTAAAATATAGTTTTGAATTGAGCCCAAGTAAGTGTGGCAAGGTTAACACCCTGCTCGGATCCTTCCCACCAAAAAGAAGCGTCATCCCTAAACAGATAAGTAGTACACCTTACACAGTCAGCATCTCCCATATCCAGATAGCGAAAGTGTACCTCGAGTGAACGAATCCAACCCTCAGCAGAAAAAAGATCGCTAGTGCCAGAAAATTCTTTCAGCCCTAGCCTCTGGAATTGATCATATATATCATGATGTGGCCTCGGTGCCTGCTGCATCTGTTGTAACTGCTGCTGCAACTGCTGCTGCTGTAACTGTTGCTGTTGTAATTGTTGCTCAAAGAGACGACCCATCCCCTCTAAAGCACGAGTAGCAGCATCCCCTGGAGGAGGTGGTGGTAGTGGTGCATTCCTTTGATGATTCACGCTGTTCTCGGCTTGATTCTCATTAACAGGGGCACGTCTAGGAGGCATTTTATCTTTGTTTTTCAAATTCTAACGTAACCAACATGCACTTAAATCTAAGTTTTCTAACTATATGACATATCCTTAATCATTTTAGCAATTTAAGCGAGAAAAGCATAAGTACTCAAAAAGCTAGTAAAGATGTAACGTAAACATATTATTAATGTATTATGCAGGTAACATCATATCAAATCATATAAAGCATGTAAAACATACAAATTGAGGTTTGATTACAGATCTTTCTGGCGCTGATGGTGGCACAACCCTTTACAGAACCATTGCTCTAATACAAACTGAAACGTCAGCTTAATCGTTTTCTTAAAAAGTAATAGAAAAAAAATTCTTTTTTTTACTCTCAAATTTCGGTCCTTGCATACTTATATACATAAAAATATTTTTGCACCGTTTTAAAATAAAACATCCAACTAGTAATTTGAAAATCCAAAGGGAATAGTCAAACATGAAATCGTAAAATGTTTTACCAAACCTAAAAAGCTATAAATGTTGAAAAGTGTAGCTCATACTAAACCTCTCAAAAATCTCTCAAAAGCGTAAATAAGCGTCGTAAAAATCTTTAATGTAAAATCATAAACTTAAATGCGGAAAATTGAAGTGCTGGTCCTCGGGTTATGTGCACCGAAGTCCAGCAAGTCACCCATCAAGACCTCCAATATCATAGTTATTAATATCACCTGCATCATACACACCTAATGAGTCTAAAGACTCAACACATCATATCCTTGATAACAAGTAATACGTAATACAGTTCATATATAACAGAGAAAAATGCTTATACTTAAAATATCATTTTCTTAATAATGCATAAACTTTAAACTTAAACATTTTCATAAACATAATCATATAAACATATCCATATCCATATCCATATCCATATTCATGTTCATGTTCATGTTCATGTTCGTGTTCGTGTTTGTTGAATTCAGATCGTGATTGTGACTCGTATTTTTAATCGTATTGGGTGATGGATCCATCTAAAGAAAATCACAGTACTGGGTGGCGGGGGACACCAACGACACTCTCACAGGTCAACTGGGCCCTGGCCAACGTATTAACATATTCGTATCAGTATTCGTATTTGTATCCAAGGAAACACGATCGTCGGGCTCCCACTGGGACCATAACCCTCACGATATTTCAAACATACCACATATTTAGTCACAATCCCTTCACGTCCTTCAACATGTCGTATTTCCATCACTTAATAAGAACATGCATATGATATCATCTTATTTTGAAACCAAGCATGCAACATATCTTTTAAATGTCCAATTTAAACCTTAATAATTCATGAACATTTAAAAATCATATTTTGACATATAAAAATTCATAAACATGTGAATAATCATATTAGCATATAAAACAGCAATTAGAGCACTATCATGACGTTTACTAATTTTGCGGTGTAAAAAGACTGTTTTACCTCTGGACGTGACATTTTTCGTTTTTGACTTTTTCTTGATTTCTTTGACTATAACATGTCCCAAATAATTATTTAAGCTTAAATTAAAATTCCCATAATTTTATTTAGCTTAAAAACTAGGCTTTTTAATTAATTCATAATTAGACGTTTTGAAGGCGTTTTAATTCCGAAAAATCCCAAAATTTAATATAAAATTCCTAAATTCTAAATTTAGTCTTTTTATATTATTTTAGCCCTCGTGAACCACGACTCGACCCCTGTGAGCCGTTTTTCACTTATTTAAGTTTAGAAACCTAACTTGACCCTAATTGGTTAGCACCGAGCCATCTTTCGATTTTCTCGAGTCGCCCTCAAACCATAGTGAACCAGACCCTGACCAACACCCTTAGACAGCCTACTGGACCTTAGGAACCCATGGAAACCACCCCTAGCCCCAAAGCCGAACCATAACTTCTTGTACCTGAACTGGCCGAGAATCCCTTATCGACAAGGACTCTTGTTCTAGCTTCCAGGACCCTACCAGCGAGCCCAACCCCCAAACCAACCTATTGTGCACTCACTTAGGACCCTAAGGACTCACTCAAACCCAACCTTCGAACCCAGGCCGAGCCCCACATCCCCTGCGCCAACGCTGAACCCTGCGTGGACCTCAACAGTTCTCGGGTAGGAGTCCTTGTCAACAAGAACTCCTCCCAGCCCACTAGTTTCTATTCCTAGCAAGGCTAAGACTCTACCCTTGACACCCCCACGTCCCTGGCTAGCCCTGGAGCCAAGCCAAGATCAAGCCTAGCCGTGGAGTACCAAACCCGAACCCCATACTTCCCATGACAGCATGTTGCTTTCCAATTGTTTCAGATTCGTGTATGATGTTTAGTTGGTGTTTTAGGAGTCTAAATTCATGTAAAACAATGCTTGATCAATACCTATATCATGGCAGTCCTTAAACAATACGAACACATGGATTTTAAAGGAAAATTCATGCAAAAAGGTTGACATATGCCATCCATACGAAAATAATTCAAGGTGCTACATATTTTCCAAACTTTTCGTGCATAAAAATATAATATGGTGTGATGATGTTTTGAAGGAAAGAATATGAGTGCCTTTGCGTATTTAACGCACGAAAAATCGTTGATGATTTGCGAAGAACGGACAAGAACTTTGGCTTGAATTCCCTTGAGCTTTTTTCGAAAATTTCTTCTAATTTGTTGTGTTGTGTGCCGTGTGATATGGTGTGCAATTTCAGACAAGTGGGCGTGTGTTTTTTGTAGGGTAAACATATAATATATACTAATTAATCACTAACAAGGAGCCAATAATTTAGGCCCATTATTCTTAATTAGGATTTAATTAAAATATTAAAATAGTTTTAGTAAAGTTAAGTTTGTGAATTTAATAATCAGGTTGTCAAAAAGTTTGTATTTTTGTTGAAAACCAACACCGATAAAATTTATGCCACGGCGTATAAAATCACCTCAAAACCTCTTATTTTCAAAAATAAGAAAAGCGATCAACCATATTTTAAACAATTAAAAATAATTATTTAATAAAAATATTTTACGTTTTTTTCCTCCATCGGTCTCCGTTCTTCGATCACAACTTGAATAATCCTTAAAAATACAGTTTTATGCATAATGATAATGAAATACTATTTAACATATAATCATGGTCACATAATCAATTAAGCAATTAAATCAACTAATTACTTATTTTCCTATTTCCTAGATTTGCATGCAGTTGGATTACTTCGTCTTAATTTTGGACCTTACAGGTTTAGTCTGATCAAGCGTATTTATGTATGGGTCACTTGCTTTGAAACATGCCTCTACGCAAAATGATGAAATTTATGTATGTTCAAGTATGTAAGATGCAAAAATGCTTAAGAAAAGTTTTATGTTGATGGCATGTCTATATATGTATGTACATATGTTCAATCTTATGTATGCATGTTCAAGTTCAAGTATGTACGTTCTACTTTAAAGTTGCATGAGATTTTATTACGTAGTACTCGTTACTTTCAGTTTATACATGTTGAGTCGTTAGACTCACTAGACTTAATCGATCCAGGTGAGGATGACTTTGAGGAGACGAGGTGTGAGGACCAGTGAGCCGGCTTGAACTGAGCGGGAGGCTAAACCCGAGGACCACCAAAGTTTTAAGAAATTATGCATTGTTCAAATACTCTGATTTTTATGTTACTGCCATGATGTTTAGACAAATGCTTTACCAAAATTTTAAATTTCGAAATTTTTGTTGCAAATATTTTTGGGAACGGATTATGGATGATTACAATTGAAAAGTTTATTTGGTATTTAAGAAAATTTTTATTTTTCCGCAAATTTTAGAGTAGTTCAAAAGTACGGTACATTACAGTTGGTATCAGAGCGGTGTTCTTGTAACGGGTTATGCCTACTGCCAGTTGCGAGAAGATCACGAAGCCACACCTCAAGTCTGTAAGTTTTAAAGTTTTGAATTATTTCATGTAGTAAGCATTAAGTCATGATTTCCGCATGTACATGTTTTAAGTTCAAATTATGTGCATCTTATGCTATTGGTATTATATTCATGCACATTGGGTTTACGTGTTGGGTAAATTGTTGGGACAGTATGCATCCTAGACGCATGATTAATCGGGAAGCAAGGGATGAGGACAGAGAGGCTCGACAGGAGGGGAGAGATGCTCCTCCCCCTCCACCGCCAGATATGCAGGCACCGATGCTTGCAGGTATGACTCAATTCTTCGCACAGTTTGCGGGGAACCAGGCGGTAGTGGATACAGGGGCGAGGCCAAGACCAGATGCGGTGTATGTTAATTTGCAGACGTTGACTTGGAATGGTTTCAAGGAGGTTTTCTACTCCAAGTACTTCACTGAAGAAGTACGCTCCCGCCTGACCAGGGAGTTCATGTCGCTGCGATAGAGAGACAGCAGTGTGGCAGACTTCGTTAGAAAGTTTGAGAGGGGGTGTCGCTTTGTGCCCCTAATAGCTAATGATGCCCGGGAGAAGCTGAGGCATTTCATTGATGGGTTGCGGCCGATCTTGCGTCGTGTCGTCAGAGTTGCTGGTCCTGCTACCTACACAGTTGCCGTGTCTAGAGCCTTAGCGGCAGAGCAAGACCAGAGGCACATCGAGGTTGATAAACAGGGCAAGAGGCCTTATCAGAAACCGCCGCAGCAACAGCAACAACCTCAGTTTAAGAGGCCCTTCCAGGGTCAACAGGGGAAGAGGCAAATTCAAGGACCACCGAAAGGCAAGGGTCCAGTTCCACAGCAGAAGGCTCCTCAGAGGCCGGGTGAGTACCCGGAGTGCCCGAAGTGTAACCGTCAGCATCCGAGACAGTGTTTATATGGATCGGGCAAGTGCTTTAAATGTGTAGCAAGTGACCACATGTTAAAGGAGTGCCCACAGTGGAGACAGCCGAACCAGGGAAGAGTGTTCGCCATGCATGCTCAGGAGGCGAACCCATACACGACATTACTGACCGGTAAACCTATTTAATTAAGCACCGTATTGTTTGCCATGCATGTGTTGGATTTTATTTGGGTTTATTAGTTTGCTAGGTATTACTTTGGTGACTTGGAATATAAATTGTTTACTATGTTTGAGGTTAACGTTAGAATTTTGGGATATAAGTTTTGTGTTGGGCTGACGTCTCTCAGGAAATATTTTCATAAAAAGAGTCGCCACAAAGGCCTTGATAGATTCAGGGGCCACCCACTCTTTTATTTCGGAGACATTTGCCAATCAGCTGGACGTCAAGTCTATTGGACTCGACGTGAGCTATTCAGTGACAGTCCCATCAGGGGAAGAGTTATTAGCTACTAGCGTGGTCAGATACATCGATCTTGAACTGCAGGGCCACCTAGTATATGCCGATCTGGTCGTGTTGCCAATGCCAGAATTTGATATCATTTTTGGAATGGACTGGCTGACAAAGAACAGAGTTCTTATTGATTTCCAGAAAAGGTCAGTGTTAGTAAGACCTTTGGGTATGAGGCAGTTTCTCTTTGAGCCAACTAGATGGAGGAGTTTCCCTCGAATGAAATCTTAAATGCAGGCGTGGAGACTTATGCACAAGGGTTGCCAGGCTTTCTTGGCCAGCATTATTTCTGCACCTGACGTACCCTCTCCGTCATTAACTGATGTGCCAGTAGTCAGAGAATTTCCAGACGTCTTTCCAGATGATGTCACAGGCCTTCCACCGAGGAGACATGTGGAGTTTTCCATTGATCTCATGACAGGCACTGTGCCAATCTCGAAGGCACCGTACCGTTTAGCTCCAGCTGAGATGTTAGAGCTCAAATAGCAAATTCAGGAGCTTCTTGACAAGGAATTCATTCGCCCTAGTTTCTCACCATGAGGCGCACCAGTGCTCTTTGTCAAGAGCACCAGATATCGATTACCGAGAACTGAACAAGGTAACGATCAAGAATAAATACCCACGTCCAAGGATCGAGGACTTGTTCGATCAGGGTATCATCAGCTGAAAGTAAAGGAGGTCGATGTTCATAAGACAGCCTTCAGAACCAGATATGGGCATTACGAGTTCTTAGTGATGCCGTTCGGACTGATGAATGCTCCAGCTATATTTATGGACCTCATGAACCGAGTGTTTCAGCCCTACCTAGATCAGTTCATCATAGTGTTCATTGACGACATCCTCATTTACTCGAAGAGCCATGAGGAGCACAGCCAACATCTGAGTACAGTTTTGCAGGTTTTGCAGAGTCGCAAGTTGTTTGCGAAATTCAGTAAGTGTGAATTCATGTTGGAGAAGGTAGCGTTTTTGGGTCATATAGTATCTAGCAGTGGTATTGAGGTGGATCCAGCTAAGGTATCAACAGTTAAGGATTGGGTTGAGCCGAAGAATGCGTCAGAGATTCGCAGTTTCCTAGGCCTAGCAGGCTGATACGGGAAATTTATTCAGGGATTTTCTTCGATAGCAGTGCCACTCACTTCATTGACTAAGAAGAATACTAAATTCGATTGGAGTGACGAGTGCCAGAAGAGCTTTGATACTTTGAAAGAAGCTCTTGTTTCAGCACCAGTGCTAGCCATGCCATCGGAACAAGGCAATTTTGTGTTATACACTGATGCATCTAAGCTCAGGTTAGGCGCAGTGTTGATGCAAAATAGTCAGGTCATAGCTTATGCTCCGAAGCAGTTGAAACTGCATGAGAAGAACTACCCGACTCATGATCTTGAGTTAGCCGCCGTTGTCTTTGTTTTGAAGATTTGGAGACACTACTTGTACGGCTAGAAATGCAAGATATTTACTGATCACTAGAGTCTCAAGTATTTCTTCACGCAGAAAGATCTGAATATGAGACAAAGACGGTGATTGGAGTTGGTAAAAGACTACGATTGCAAAATTAGCTACCATCCGGGAAAAGCTAATGTTGTGGCAGATGCTTTGAGCAGAAAAGTTGCAGTCATAGCACAGTTGTCAGTACAGAGACCTCTTCAGTCAGAGATTCAGAGATTTGGGTTAGAAGTTTATTCTAAAGGCAGAGCTCCTAAGTTGTCTAATCTGACAGTCCAGTCTTCTTTGTTTGATTGAATCCATCGAGTTCAGTCTTTAGATGATCAATTACAGAAATGAAGACCGAAGGATGAGACCAAGGGCAGTGTACTCTACATAGTGTCTGACGGTATTGTAAGATATAGAGGGAGAATGTGGGTGCCTAGTGTTGATTCGATCAGAGAGGAGATTCTGACAGAGGCACATGCATCTCCATATTCCATTCATCCAGGAGGTACCAAGATGTACAAAGATTTGCAGGTTCTGTATTGGTGGCCGGGTATGAAGAGAGACATTCACCGATTCGTGCTTGAATGCCTCACTTGTCAGCAGGTAAAGGTATAGAATCAGAGGTCAGCAGGGATGCTTAAGCCACTCCCTATTCCCTAGTGGAAGTGGGAGAATATCACCATAGACTTCGTTATTGGGTTTCCGAGTTCAGTCAGAGGATCCAATGCCATTTGGGTTATAGTGGATCGACTCATTAAGTCAGCGCACTTTTTGTCAGTGAAGACGACTTTCTCCATGACGCAGTATGCGGAGCTCTATATCAGGGAGATAGTTCAATTGCACGGGATCCCAGTTACTATCGTGTCTGACAGGGACCCGAGATTCACATCGTCCTTTTGGAAGAGTCTACATGCAGCCATGGGGACGAAGTTGCTCTTCAGTACAGCTTTTCACCCGCAGACAGATGGCTAATCTGAGCGAGTGATTCAGATCTTAGAAGACTTGCTGCGAGCTTGTGTGATCGATTTCCATGGGAATTGGTAATCGAAGCTACCTCTAGTGGAGTTTACCTACAACAACAGTTTTCAATCATCTATATGTATGGCTCCATGCAAAGCATTATATGGAAGAAAGTGCAGATCGTCGATTCATTGGGATGAAGTCGGTGAAAGAGCATAACTTGGTCTAGAAATAGTTCAGTAGACTGCAAATATGGTGGTCAAAATCTGAGACAGGATGAAGACCGCCCAGAGTCGTCAAAAGAGTTATGCCGACAAGAGGAGAAGGGATCTAGAGTTTGCCGTAGGTGATCACGTTTTTGTGAAGATAGCACACATGAAGGGTGTTATGAGATTTAGGAAGAGAGGCAAGCTCAGTCCGAGGTTTATTGGATCGTTCGAGATTCTTGACAGGGTTGGGACATTAGCTTATCGTGTAGCCTTACCGCCGAATCTGGCCGGGGTACACAATGTGTTTCACGTCTCGATGCTGAGGAAGTACCTAGCGAATCCTTCGCATGTTTTGAGCTATGAGCCGTTGCAGCTTGCTCCAGATCTGTCGTATGAGGAAAGACCTGTACAAATCCTAGACAGACAGGAGCAGAGACTTCGGAACAAGGTGACCAAGTTGGTCAAAGTCCGGTGGCTGAATCAAGCAGTGGAGGAATCCACTTGGGAGACCGAGGCAGATATGAGAATCCGCTACCCGGAGTTGTTTGGTAAGATTTAATTTCGAGGACGAAATTTATATAAGTGGGGGAGGAACTGTAGAGCCCAAAAATCAGTACACGTAAATCCCATTCAATTATTTAATTGTTAAATTATTTATTCAAATTTAAATGGATTTTTAGCGATGCATGATTTATTCAAATGCAATTATCTTAAATTATTCATGGTTATTTGATGCACGTTAAATTGTTTCTCGAGTTTCATGTTTTAAACGATTATTCGATGCGGGATCGAGAAAAAGGGACCGGTGACCATTTTGGCAATTTTAAAACGGGGTATTTTATTTTAAGTTAAGAAAGGTGGGCATTTTAAATGATTTACTTAGTTTTAGCATTTTAAAATCTTAATCTATTTATTTAATGATTTTAGGATTTTAAAACTTTTAAAGTTTAGCAAGTGTGCATTTTATTTTAAATTAGGGGATTAGGCTTAGTAGTGAGAATTAACACTTTAATTAGCATTTTTAATTAATATTGTTAATGGTATAATTAAGATATTTAATTCCCTAATTAAACCTAAAACTCACGCACGCACACACCTACACACACACACTTACACGTTAATCACACAAAACACACACACACAAAATTCCTTATACTCGATTTCAGATTTTGAGAGAAAAATATTAGGGTTCTTAGAGCAATAGTGCAGTCGCCCCTCTCTTAATATTTTCAACGAGTTTTCGTTGATTTTTCTTCAAGAAAAATAGTGCCACATTCGTCCCGGATCAAGCCTCACACCGTTTCCGCTTCGGTATCGTCGTATTGTGAGTTTTAAACATCAAAAGGTATTCTGTTTTTCCTGCGTCGATCTAGTCATATTAATTATGTGTTGTGATGTTTTTATGTAAGGAAATTCATGTATGATGTAAATGGTTTGAGCATAAAGTTGTTTGATCAATCTATGCAACGTTTTTAGATCTCAGAACCTCATTTTTACTGTATTTTGAATTACTGCAATTTTTTGATCATGAGTTTGGGAAAACTTTCAACATATGAAACGTAGAACTTTTTGATACCTTCGATTTGATGTAAAATTCAAAATATTTGAACAAAAATTGAGTGAGTTATGACTGTTTTAGTGGAACTGCTCAAACGGTGTTTTTCTGAAAATATGTTATTGATGTGTTCTTGAAGTTTTATTGTTGCAGGCTTCGTTGGGGATCGAGGGGTGATCGCTGCTGCGTTTAGGTATATCGTTAATGATGTTGGGATGTTTATTGACGTTTCGTTTCATGTCTTGATGCACTTGGGAGGATGAGTAGTCGTAAAAATCGTTTTGGTTGTCAAATGTCGTGTTCACGGGTTTATTGTGTTACTTGTGATGCGTGGTTGTTTTGGGACAATTATATAGGCTTGAGTCAGTGTTACAGTATCCTAGGATGGGTCTCGAGGTGTCGATTCATGGTCATGATGATCGAGTTAGGGAGTTTAAGTCGCAAGCACAGGAAATTTCGTTGGTTCGCTCCTCCCGCAGGTACACGGACCCTTACACGGGGTCCGTGCCTTTGTTTCTTCCGAAGTTTCATTTTCCAGAGCCTACACGGACCCTTAGACGGACCCATGCAGAGGGTCCGTGTCCTTAATTCTTTTTGGGTTTAAATTTACAGAGCCTACATGGACCCGCAGGCGGACCTGGGCACGGGGTCCGTGTACTCCAGTTTTTGGGAAAAAATTTTATTGATTGTTTTTGGGTTTCACGTCATTGTTTAGTACGATGATTAAACGAGGTCAAGTCCCGAGTGATCTAAAATGTCATAAGCTATTTATTTAATTTGGTGGTGAGCACGAACACCTACGTCTAAGTTATGCAAGTTAAGTGTTGAAATTCATGTTAGTATGTGCAGCAGTGGCTCCAAGCGAGTTCCAACGAATCCCTCAACGCCAAGTAAGTATGTTCGACGTGCAAAGAAAATGTTTTTAAGTTTTTGAGGTATGCTAAATGTCTTGTGACCAAATTATGTATGTGATTGGAAAGCAGTAAAGCATGACCAGGGACCAATCCACCCTGTTAAAGCATGAACGGGTTTAGATCAAGATTGGAAAGCGGTAAAGCATGACCGGGGACCAATCCACCTATTAAAGCATGAACGGGGATCTCATGTATGTGGCAGTGGATCTTCCCTGTCAGCCCAGTATTGTGTTTTAGTCTGATCAGACGTATTTATGTATGGGTCACTTGCTTTGAAACATGTCTCTACGCAAAATGATGAAGTTTATGTATGTGAAAGTATGTACGATGCAAGCATGTTTAAGAAAAGTTTTATGTTGATGGCATGTCTATGTATGTATGTACGTATGTTCAATCTTATGTATGCACGTTCAAGTTCAAGTATGTACGTTCTACTTTAAAGTTGCATGTGATTTTATTACGTAGTACTCGTTACTTTCAGTTTATATATGTTGAGTCGTTAGACTCACTAGAATGGATCGATGTAGGTGAGGATGACTTTGAGGAGACGAGGAGTGAGGACCAATGAGCCGGCTTAAACTGAGCGGGAGACTAAACCTGAGGACCGCCAAAGTTTTAAGGAATTATGCATTGTTCAAATACTCTGATTTTTATGTTACTGCCTTGATGTTTAGACAAATGCTTTAGCAAAATTTTAAATTTCGAACGTTTTGTTGCAAATATTTTTGGGAACGGATTATAGATGATTACAATTGAAAAGTTTATTTGGTATTTAAGAAAATTTTTATTTTTCCGCAAATTTTAGAGTAGTTCAAAAGTACGGTACGTTACATTGATTAGTAAGGTCTGGACTGGACTCAAGATTCTCCTCAAAATAAATAGAGGGGAAATGAAAAGGAAAGTTGGTAGAAATTGAGGATCATAAATCATTATCTGCAGTTCAAACTCAGATAGATCTATTGATGGACAAAGTGAATGAGTACGCAGACATCAAAACTGAATACTATGATGAATGATATCAATTTTGGACAGTTACTCTTGCTCGCAAACTGAAAAAGAAGAAGATTTTGAATATGTTCATTGCTCTTGTGAAAATGATGAAGAAGGCTGAGAAAGAAGTATCAGTGGTTCATGGGTTGGATATGAGTGAATATTTCTTTGATCTAATGCGAATTAAGAATATGACCTTGATTTGTTAAGAAATAAAGAATAATTATGATCCAACATGTCCAACTACCCACGATGATAGAGCTACGTTCACTCAGTTGGATGTAGATTTGAGCTCACTACAAAGGAAAACCAAGTTCTGGAAGATGGACCAAGAAATGTTAATTCTAGTTGACAAAAAGAGTATGAAATCTACAAAAGAATCAACTAACTGAATCAAGAGTAACAAAAGAAAAAAATTATCTATCAGTTCCATCATCCAATTCAGCTGAGCAAGTTGTTGGCTCAATTGAATTTTCAATCAATTTAACCCCAGAAGTGCAGTTGTCAACTGAACCGATTGAGGAAGTACCACTGATTGATGCCGATGAAAATGTGAAGACAGTGGCTGAAAGCATTGAGAAGTTGAAAGAACAGGTGCAACTGTAATGGATATTGAGGAATCAACAATGGAAGAATCATTTCAAATTACTGAAGTTGTAATTTCTGAGACATTTTTATGTCTGAATCTGTGAGAAACTAGCTTTCTCCGAACTCATCAGTATTTGAAGAATCAATTGCAGTAGGAAACCAAATTGAATTTCAAGAAACCGAAACTGAATTTGTTCAAGCAGTTGAGCAAGTTGATGTTGCTAAACCGAGCAGTCACTTGATCATCTTTCCTGATCCAAAAGCTTATAGTATTGTTGAATCACCAGAATTGAAGATTGGACATGATCTTCAGTGGTTGATATTCTTTCAATTCTGACTGGAATCAATGCTCTTCTTTCACAAATCAAGACAAGCCAAAAACTTATTGTAACTGGTGTTGAGAAACTCAAAGATAAAGTGGTCAAGGACCTCTCAGGTCTATCAAAAGATGTCAACACGTTGTTTATCAAGCTGGAGTCCATGAGAAAAAACTGTGCTTCAATATGATGCTCTTACACAGAAGATAGATCTAGTGCATAACAGCTTAAATTCGAAGATAGATTTAATTCACACACAGATCTCTACAAAATTCACGATATGGCAGCCTAGATGACTTCAGTTATACATATTCTGAAAAGATACGTGGTTGCTCCTGATGTTGACAAAAAAAAAAGCTTTTTGAGTCTAAGGCTAAAATTGCTTCAAATAAATCAGAGAAAAATGGATGAAGACAAAGAACAAAGAAGATAGTTATATTTTTTTATTATATCAGTTTTCAGAAGCTATCAGTTTATCAGACATTTTCTTATGAGAACTTATAGTTCTTTCCTGAAGACAAATGGACTTATTGCTTAATTTTGTCAAACATTAAAAAAAAAAAAAAAGAAATTGTTGGAACATTAATGTTTTTTAATTAACAAATATTTTAAGGCAAAACTGATCTAAATTAAATTGAACTAGACTAAAAGTGAGTCATCCGAACCAAAGGAAAGTGACTATGTCCTCAAGCTAAACTGATTTACCTTAACTGGAGTAGTCAATCAAAACCGACTCGGACTTAAACTGAATTACATCATAGCACCTTTTATCAAGTTCAATTTAAGAGATAATCATTCATTCTAAAGGACATCAATTTACATGCCATGGCTAAACTGATTATTAGATAAGTTTTTTACATGTTGACAAAAGACAAGCCAACTGACACTTTTATTTGCAACATATTTTTTTGGAAACTCGAGATTGTTGGACTCAGAGGATATAAATAGAGAAGAACTTTAGTTTGGTAAAGCTCTACAACCTTTACACAGATTCAAACATTCAAGCTTTCAAGTATTTGAAATAAACTTAGTCACTCGAGCATACTTTACAAAAAATTATACATAATCATTGAGAATCATTAAGTGCTAAAAGAATTCATTGCAATTCATTGTAATTCTTTGTATTCGAGAACAATTTGTATACTGTTTTTTTCGTTCAGTTGAGTAGATTAGGATTTTTGGTTTTGGTAGCATTAAGTCAAAACTGAACTGGGTTTTTACAAATTGCTTGAAAAGATCAAAGTCTTCGTCTACTAGTGTGAGCCTTCCCAAAAATAAGAAGGGGTGATATAAGAGCTTGAGTTCTCCGAAGATCCAGAAACAAATTTGCGTACATTTTACTTTCAGTTCGACTTATTTTCGCATATATTTTGTTAGTCAACTGACATTGACAATTGATACTAAGTTCAGTTTCTAACAAAACTGAATTATCATTAAACAAAGAAATTTTAATTAGTATTTATTCAATCATCCTTCTAAATGCTTCAATCTGTCCTATCATGATTACTTGAAATTCATCAAATAACATTGTTTTACTCAGAAAACTCGAAACGGTATATCTTATTAAGAAAATCACCATAATGATATTTTCCATGGTAGAAACATAAAAAGATATGAAAATAAATTATAAATTGATGGTGAGCATCACTTTAACAATAGATCGATGAAATAAAATGAGAAAAACAAAACATGAAAATTATTTATTTGTCAAAATCAAAGATTGTGTAATCTTTTTTTAAAAAAAAACCACTACTAGCCAAAACATTAAAGATTAACATCCTTGGTAACAATTAGATTAAAAAAATCAAGAACTATGAGAATTAGACAGATATCCCTTCAACACAACATAAGTCATCGAAAGGATCTCGGAGCCGGAAATGAAGGTAAGATAAATATACACCTTTTTTGTAAGGAAAAAAATGATTTTTTATTCTTCGATATGAGAAGAAACTGATTAGATAGATTTTTGGAGCAAGGGTTGAGAAGAAATCGATGAGAATGGTGGAGATCTTTAAGTTTTAGATTATTCTGTCGGCAAAAATTAAATGGATGAAAGGAACATTTAATGACACGTTGTTTTTGCAGGCTTTAAGTTTGCAAAATCAACATTGCATTGAATGCACAAGGCTGGCAGCAAAATTGTGAATTTTAAACGTGGTGGTTGACTAACGTTTCAGAAGACGGAAGACGTGTTTTATGCGTATGAAACGCGTCTTCACACGGACGAAGGGCTCTATAAATAGAGCTCCCTCCTTCATTCTTAAATCATCCCTTCTTCGAGTTTTCTCTCATCTATAGCATTTGAGTGCTTAGTTCTATAATATTTGTAAGGTGTTTTGTTCTACTGTATTAAGAGAGTGTGTTCTATTTGGAAACACAGTGAGTGAGTTGTACACCACAAAATATTATAATGGAATTCTTTTCATCTTGCCCGTGGTTTTTACTCTGATATTTTTTAGGGGTTTTCCACGTAAATCTCGGTGTCCATTTTATTCTTTATTTTCGAGTTTTATTATCTCAAAATTAATGCAAATGGGACCAACAAGTGGTATCAGAGCCTTAGTTTAAAATTTCTTAAAATTCTGAGTATGCTCTGTGGTTGCAGCCTGAACTGATCTTCCACATCAGAAAAGATTTTTTTGAGATTTTTTATTTAAGGTGGGATTTTTTTGTCTAGTATACTAAATTGTTATAGACATAATTGTGGGAAGGTACGAGATACCAAAGTTCAACGAAAGCAATTTTATGCTGTGGAAAATAAAGATACAAGAAATTTTAAGAAAAAAGAATTGCTTGGCTACTATTGGAGATAGACCGATGGAGATTACGGATGATGGAAAGTGGAATGAGATGAATGATAATGTTGTTGCCAATTTACACTTGGTTATAGCAGGCGAAGTATTGTCAAGTATCTCTGAGATAAAAACAGCAAAAGTTATCTGGGATACTTTGACAATGATGTGCGACGTCAAGTCGTTACACAACATGATTTTCCTAAAGAGAAGGCTTTATATTCTTCGGATGGCGGAATCCTCATCGATGACCGACCATATCAACACACTAAATACTCTATTTGCCCAAGTCATTTCCACGGGGCATAAAATAGGGGAAAATGAACGTGCGGAGCTTCTACTTCAAAGTCTACCAGATTCATATGATCAACTTATCATCAACATTACCAACAATATTCTTATGGGCTTTCTAAAATTCGACGATGTCTTAACTGCAGTTCTCTGTTAAGAAATCTGATGCAAGAATAAAGAAGACAGGTTGATAACATCGAAGCAGGCAGAAGCTTTAACGATGATAAGAGGAAGATTTATGGACCGTGACTTCAGTAGGAGCCAAAGAGGAGGTAGATCAAAGTCGAGAAGTAAGAAGAAAAATATTTACTGCTTTAAATATGGCGGTAAAGGGAACTTCAAGAAAGAGTGTACGAGTATCGACAAGAATGCTCAAGGAAATGTGGCCAGTACTTCAGCCAGTGGTGAAATATTATTCAGCGAAGCGGCAACAGTTGCAGAAGACAGACACAAATTTTGTGACACATGGATTATGTAATTCAGGAGCGACGTGGCACATGACTTCTCGGAGAGAATGGTTTGATTATTATGAACTAGTCTCAGGAGGATCTGTATTATCAAAATAAAAATGTTTGATGACACCATTCGCACCATACAGGAGATACGACATATGAAGGGACTGACTAAAAAACTTTTGTCCTTGGGGCAATTTGATAACATCGGGTGCAAAACTCGTATCGAGAACGGGATCATGAAAATTGTGAAGGGTGCGCTTGTGGTTATGAAGGCGGAAAAAGTTGCTACAAATCTGTATGTATTTTTGGGAGAAACAGACAATGAGGCAGAACTAGTTGTTGCATCAATTGGTTCATGAGAAGAATTAACAGTGTTATGGCATAGAAAGCTCGGGCATATGTCAGAATGGGGGTTGAAAATTCTCTAAGAACGGAAACTGCCAGGACTTACAAAAGTGTCATTACCCTTTCGCGAACATTGTGTTACCAGTAAACAATACAGATTAAAGTTTGGCGCTTCTACTGCCAGGAGCAAAAGCATATTGGAGCTGATTCATTCGGATGTTTGGCAAGCACTGGTTGTATCCTTAGGAGGAGCGAGATATTTTATCTCGTTCATTGAAGATTTATCTAGGAGATGTTGGGTGTATCCGATGAAGAAGAAATCAGAGGTTTTCCAGATCTTCAAAGATTTCAAAGCGCGGGTTGAACTTGATTCTGAAAATAAAATCAAGTGTTTGAGGAGTGACAATGGAGGAGAATATACCAGTGAAGAATTTGACGCATATTGTCAACATGAAAGCATCAAAAGACAGTTTACGACTGCTTACACACCTCAACAGAATGGAGTGGCGGAGCGGATGAACAAAACCTTGTTGGACAGAACAAGAGCTATGTTGAGTACTGCAGGTTGAGAGAAGTCATGTTGGGCAGAAGCAGTCAAAAACGCTTGTTATATTATCAATCGTTCTCCTTCAGTGGCGATTGATCTAAAGACTCCGATGGAGATGTGGACCGGGAAGCCGATAGATTATTCTCATTTGCATACATTTGGAAGTCCTGTGTACGTTCTGTACAATGAGCAAAAAATATCGAAGTTGGATTCGAAATCCAGAAAATGTAACTTCTTGGGTTATGCTGATGGAGTAAGGATTTCGCTTGTGGGATCCTAAGCTTGTCATCAACATGGATGTTATCTTCGATGAAGATAAAGTAAAGGGAGATAAAACACACCGAATTCAGAAACTACTATTTTTCAGGTGGAAAATAAGACGGACGAAGGTCACGTTTCTTGTAAAACAGTACCCGAGCACGAAAAACAAGAACATGTTGAGTCTGAAGTTTCCAATGTGAGGCAGTCAACTCGAGACAGAAGACCACCAGGTTGGCTTTCAGATTATGTCACTGAAAGCAATATTGTATATTGTCTATTATCAGAGGATGGTGAGCCATCGAGTTTCCACGAAGCTACTCAAATCTCGGATGTATCCTTGTGGATGATAGCAATGCAAGAAGAATTGGAGGCATTAGACAAGAATAAAACTTGGGATCTTGTTACACTACTACGAGGAAGGAAAGCCATTGGTAACAGATGGATCTATAAGATCAAGCATGATGGCAATAACCAAGTGGAACGGTATCGTGCTAGATTGGTGGTAAAAGGGTATGCTCAGAAAGAAGGCATTGACTTCAATGAGATATTTTCTCCTGTGGTTCGGCTTACAACGGTCAGAGTAGTGTTGGCATTGTGTGCGGTGTTTGACCTACATCTAGAACAGCTAGATGTGAAAACGGAGTTTCTTCATGGAGATCTTGAAGAAAAAATCTATATGCTCTAGCCAGAAAGTTTTGCGGAAAAAAGCAAAGAGAACTTGGTCTGCAGGTTGAACAAATCTATGTACGATCTCAAACAGGCGCCGAGGTGTTGGTACACGAGATTTGATATCTATATCATGAGCCTTGAATACAACAGACTGAGTGCAGACCCTTGTACGTATTTCAAGAGGTCTGATGATGATTATATTATTTTGTTGTTGTATGTGGACGACATATTGGTAGCAGGCCTCAACAAAGATCAGGTCCAAGGATTGAAGGCACAGTTGGCTAGGGAATTTGATATGAAGGACTTGGGACCAGCAAACAAGATTCTAGAGATGCAAGTTCACCGAGATAGAAGACACAGAAAGATTTGGCTTTCGCAGAAAAATTATTTGAAAAAAGTCTTGAAACGCTTCAACATGCAAAATAGTAAGACAATCGATCCTGTTAACTTCAAATTATCCTCCGAGATGTGTCCTAGCAGTGAAACCGAAAGGATGGAGATGTCTCGAGTACCATATGCATCAGCAGTGGGGAGTTTGATGTTCGCTATGATCTGTACAAGACCGGACATTGCTCAAGCAGTGGAAGCAGTTAGTCGGCATGTGGCGAATCCTAGACGAGAGCATTGGAGTACTGTCAAGAGGATCCTTAGATACATTAAGGGTACCTCAAATGCTGCATTATGTTATGGAGGATCAGATTTTACACTCAGGGGCTATGTCAATTCAGATTATGCAGGTGATCCTGATAAGAGTAAATCTACTACTGATTATGTGTTAACACTTGCAGGGGGAGCTGTAAGCTGGGTTTCAAAACTGCAGACAGTTGTTGCGTTATCTACAACAGAGGTAAAATACATGGCAGCTACTCAAGCTTGCAAGGAAGCAATATAGATTAAAAGGTTATTGGAAGAGATCGGGCACAAACAAGAGAAAGTATCTTTGTTTTGTGACAGTCAGAGTGCCTTGCACATCGCAAGAAATCCGGCCTTTCATTCCAGGATGAAACATATTGGAGTACAATTTCACTTTGTGAGGGAAGTAGTAGAAGAAAAAAGCGTGGATATGCAGAAGATCCATACAAAGGATAACATAGCTGATTTTCTGACCAAGCCAGTAAACACTGATAAGTTTGAGTGGTGTAGATCCTCAAGTGGTCTAGCAGAAACGTAAGCAGCATGGACTGGCAAGATTGAAAGGTTGTGTGGAGATGTTTTTTATTCTCAATCAAATCTCAAAGTGGGAGAAATGTCGGCAAAAATTAAATGGATGAAAGGGAAATTTAATGACATGTTGTTTTTGCAGGCTTTAAGTTGGCAAAATCAACATTGCATTAAATGCACAAGGCTGGCAGCAAAATTGTGAATTTGAAACATGGTGGTTGACTAACATTTCAGAAGACGGAAGACGTGTTTTACCCATATAAAACGCGTCTTCACACGGACAATGGGCTCTATAAATAGAGTTCCACCCTTTATTCTGAAATCATCCCTTCTTCGAGTTTTCTCTTATCTATAGCATTTGATTGCTTAATTCTATAATATTTGTGAGGTGTTTTGTTCTCCTGTATTAAGAGAATGTGTTTTCTTTATAAACACAGTGAGTAAGTTGTACATCACAAAATATTATAGTGGAATTCTTTTCATCTTGTCCGTGGTTTTTACTCTAATAATTTTTAGGAGTTTTCCACGTAAATCTCGGTGTCCAGTTTATTCTTTATTTTCGGATTTTATTATCTCAAAAGTACCGCAAGTGGGACCAACAGATTCTAGATAATGAGTTTTAATATCTAATAGTTTTTACCAATTTGACTTTTATTGGACCATCCAATTTTATATTCAAATGAAGCACAAAACCAACACTTTTGACGAGAGGAAAAAATGTCAATATTTTGCAGTACAAATTCCGGTTAAGAAAAAAAGAAAAAAGAGACAAGTTTTAATTATAAAATAATAATAATATGAATCACTTTGCAGAATTCAATAATCTGCTTTGGATTTTTTAAAATCTAACTTGGACACATACCACATAGTAAATGTAAATGTATCGAATACTTACTATTTAATAACGTTGGTATTTTTAAAGTTCTAATAACTAACAATTACAATATAATTAAAATAACTTAAATGATATGCCATAGTTAAAATATTAGTTTCAATCATTTAACGAACAATCTAATTTTCAAAATAAAATTAGTTTACAAGAATCAAATACAAGACTTGGTTTTGACATTATTTGTATATATACTATATCATTTTCAATTGATTAATAATTATTATTGGTGATTGGAATGCAATTATAACTAATCTGAAAAATAATAACACAAGTGTCATACATGTTTTAGACATGCCATGACATGAGTAATATTAATCTTAGGTTTGCAAATCCTACGGGTCTCAAAATTTTAATATGTGATGTAGATGATAACTAAGAAAACTCAATTACAAATGTTGTAATTAAAAAAGTTTGTTATAATTTGTAATAATTTTTTTTTTGCACATTACACGTATTAGTCACTATCAAATTAGTTTGTGTTTACATTTTAATTCATAGCCAAAATTTTCATATTATCCAATTTTTAATTATATTATACATAGATACATCATGTATATCGCATAAATGAGATATTACTTATTACTATTACCATAAAAGAATTGTGTCAAAAAGAAGTTATGTTAGCCTCATCCAAGTCATTGTATATTTGGTTATGTCACAAAAATTGTATATGACTGCCACTATCACATCATCACTTTCATCCACATGCTTTCATTTCTTATCTTTCGATTTTGCAATTGTTGTTAGTTTGGAGGATGGTGTGACAGATACAGACATTGACTCAACAGCTCCCTTTTCAGCAGGAAATAGATCTTCAAGGCTCATACCTATGTTGTTATGTACTTCAACTGTCATTTTAAAGACATCCTCAATTGCAACATAAAAGTTTTCAGCTTTGTCGCCTGTTTCCCAACTATTTCCAAATATTTCGTACCAATCATAGTTGTGGGGACCCGGACGCCAATCATGTTCTTAATCGTCATTGGGACTAATTAATCAATTATAATAAACAGAGTCTACAATTTTTTTTATACAGTGCGGAACGTAATGGAATCACTCTACTATACATATCAGTATAAAAGTAAAGTACAAGTCTTGTACTATATACAATCATTTACAAACTAAGGTTCAACTACTAAATATCAAGTGTTCAACCCTATCTCAGATCAAGTCCGTAGTCTCCACTCTAATCACGATTTCTCTCTTCATCTCCTCGACCCTGAACCTGTCTCACCTGTTGTCATGCACACATACAAACACGACAACAGCCGGATAACTCCGGTGAGAATAAATCCCAGTATAAATCAACGAAACATGCAATCATATAATTAATATAAAGCATGAAGCAGATATCAGATATATATCAAAATCTGAAACATAATTAATATCAAACTATCAATCATACTCGTGACTCCACGACTCAGACTAGACTCAATCCTAGTCTAGGGATCCCGGTTTCCAGACGTTGGTATTCCTATATCGACCAACAGTAATAGAAGAAACTCCGATTCTATCCACGTCGATATAACCAAACATCCAGTGTCTTGACCTATCCGTCACAGACTGTGGCACTATCGCCAATACACTATCTTGTGACATCGTGCAATGTGCCCGTGGCGATCCCGCCACTATCAGGTACTTCTGTCACAAGATCACTCGTCTAATATTCGTCTAACACATGCTCTCTATACATCAATAGAACAAGCATATCAAATCAAATCAATGCAAATAATCACAAATAGTATGTGATTTAGGGAAACACAAGTATATCCTACTTGTGCCGATCTCCCAATACCACATTGACTTATACCTTTCGTTGCTAGTCTCGATCTGAAGAAACGGAAGTTCTGAACTCAAGATTGTCTCTGTAAATCTGAAAGGACGTATCGAGAATAATAATATCAACATTCCATTCCCAATTCAATACTGAATCTGATCAATTTGAATCTAATTCAAAATCAACGGCATAACGGCACAATCTCGATATCTCCGTCAATATCATATCAACAGATATCAATTACAAACCATAGCCCATATCCACTACAATTTGTAATCAATCAATAATCCAAATCTGTTCAATTTCAATCGATAAAATCAGACAATCATAACAATTTCAAACTCAATCTGTTCTTCGATCTGACTTCGATTCTACGAAGTCTAGTATTCCCAGAACACATAATATATATCAAATCATAATTCCTCTACTACATGAATTTCAACTCATGTTAGAAATCGATGAAACTTACGTCTTTGTGTAGTTCTTGACGAGGGGATTTCAAAACTGTGCTCGGATTAAAATCGGATCGCCGGTACTTGCAAAATAAAAAATCTAAGCTATTAAGAACCTTGAGGAAATTTCTATGGGATTCTCGATTTTCTTCCCTGGAATTGCTGAAGGAGATGAAATTATATACATCCAAAACACATGGCAAAGACAAGTGTCCACTCAAATCTAATATTGCACTTTAGCCCTTGAATTCTTCGTTATTTGCAATTCAGCCCTCAATAACTCTTTTTAATTCAATTTCAATCCTATGGAATTGTAAAACCATGGAATATGACTCAACATTCTAAAATTCATAAATTAAATAATCTCGAATTAAAATGATAAAATCTCGGGCCTTACAATGGTAACAATAAAAAAGTACTTTAATGGTACTGTCAAAAACCAACTTACAATCTCACATTTTCACCGATATCAAACATGACCTAAAAATGAAACGACCTCTAATTTTTTTTTTCTAATCTTAAATCATAAATTCTAAATTTCTAAATAAAATAATTTAACATAATCATGGATCATAATAATTTAACAATTTAAATCTCAAATGTATAAAATAAAATCATAAATCAGCAACTAACCAAAATTTCATAAATTGACATTTGAAAAGATCAACTAACAATAAAAATAAAGCATAAAAATATCTCTAATAAAAATAATTAACATAAATTTTTAAATCATAAATCTTTCAAGCTAGTGCGGAAACATAAATGCCCTCGGATGTGTACTGCTGCACTCAATCGACTCAATCATCACTGCCTCCATAAATCATCAAATCCTGCATCATACAAACTTAGTGAGTCTAATGACTCAGCACGTTCTAAATATGGATAACAAATAATACATATACAATCACATGAATTAAAATCATATTTTTATTTAAATAGTTTTTTAACATAAATAAACCATTTAAAATAATTTTAGCATAATTAAATCATAAATCTTAAAAATTATTTTGAAATAACTTTAAGCATAATTAAATCCTTTAAAATCATTTAAAATAAGCTTTAAGCATAAATAAATCATTTTTAAAAAAATAACTTTAATCCTCATCATAACTCACATATCATAAAAATATTTTTTTTATTATAAGCTTTCAATCATATATCATTTTGGGTGAAGTTTGATCCTTGAAAGTTACTAGCTTTTATTCTTTGGTCGACTGCAGTCTCAGCTCCACATGACCCAT
This sequence comes from Primulina huaijiensis, assembly GCF_012295235.1. Classification (NCBI taxonomy): domain Eukaryota; kingdom Viridiplantae; phylum Streptophyta; class Magnoliopsida; order Lamiales; family Gesneriaceae; genus Primulina; species Primulina huaijiensis. Next base: position 4,335,949 of record NC_133321.1, read on the forward strand.
GGGGGTGTGCACTAGGCTCCACCGTGGAAAATGCGATCGTCGGGGCTCCCTCGGGGGCTTTCTCCCATAGACGGGCTCCCTCTGGCCCTTTTCCCATAAATGGGCTCCCTCTGGGACCTTCTCCCGTAAATAGGCTCCCTCTGAGGCCTTTTCCCCTCACAACATCCCCACAAAATCATATATCATATCTTTTGTCACAGTCAATTCACATCCCTCAAAATATTTTTCTTTTTCTTTAAAAATCATAAAATAAGACAGTTTTCCAAAAAAAATAGCATTTTAGACAGTATAAATTGCACAGCTTTCCCATAAATCATAAAAATACATATTATCATCAAAATCATCATTTTAAATCATATAATATCATTTAACATGTGTTATGATCTTTCGGGACGCTGCCAAGCGTTTTTCGTATTTTCCTAAGTGTAAAAAGACCGTTTTGCCCCTGGACGTAAAAATTCTCGACTTTATCTTTTCCTCACTTTTAATGACATTGAATTATTCTAAATAATTATTTAAGCTTAAATATAACTTTTCATAATTTTATGAATATTAAAATTAGGCTTTTCAATTAATTCTTTAATTAGCGTTTCGTGCGGCGATTAAATCCGAGATAAATCCAAAACTCATTATTTTGATCCCAAATTTTAAACATAACATTTTTATTATTTATTCAACCCTTCTAATTCATGAGCCACCCCCGTTGACCCATGGTTCGAAATTTCTTCCTTAAATTTTCGTTTTTGACACAATATCGAACACACTGAGCCATCTTCCAAAACACACGAGCCACGCCCAAGCCGCCTCGAGCCAAACCCGAGCCAACCCATCTAAGGACCCTCTTGACCAAGCCTAAGCCCCTGAATCAGCCCTGTCCCGCTCAAAAATCGACTGAAACTTGACCCAAGTTTTGCCCATGTGTGTGCGTGAGTCTCCTAACCTAAGTAGGACTCCTTCCTAACCCAACTAGGACACTTACAACCCTTAACCGCTTGACCACTCGTGACCCTAACCTTCCCTGGACCACGCCCAGACCCTGCCCAGACCAGCCCAGCCACCAAAACCCAAGTAGCGATGTGGGGCCCTTAACTCCTAATCGTTATTACAATACAATTTGATTATGGTTAATTAATTACAGCGAAAAACGAGTAAATATTTTTCTTTACAATGAACTCAAAAGTGTCAATTGTAATTATAATACTTAAAATAGTATATAATATAGTCTCGTCTCAACACGTCACAATATAAAACAAGCCCACACGTAATCCAAAACTACTACATACAACCAAACTCATATCCTCGGGACATACCCCGGTATATAGATACATATACATCAACCATGACTCCCTCCAGAAGTACCATATCCGGTCTCCTGATAACCTGAAGTACTTATCATTTTCAACATACAAAGACAACAACAGCCCTCTCTGGGTGAGCAAAGCCCAGTTTGAAGCAACCACAATATATACCACATATATCTAAATAATGATATATGATATGCAATGCATGTATGTCTTAGAGGTATAAGGTCAAATGCCCATCCACTGAGCACATGTCAGAATCAATCGAATCGCGATCAAATCAATGCTCGAGTTGGCACACCGACCTCAATCAGGGATACTCATATGATAACGTCGACAAAGCGTCATCAAATCCCAAATCTCAATCAATCATCGAGGCCACAAATGACTATGCTTTAAGGGTCATGTAATACCAAACCTAGTATCGTGTTCACAAACCCATAATCAAATCAAATCATATCAGGGTATCCAAGGATCATAGCTCAACATGCATGTCATGTATGCCACATAAACTCAACAAATAAGGCATATAGACATGTATTCTAAATCCAATCAATCAAACATATATCATATGATACAGATACCTATCGTATGTTAGTTGGTCGCAACATACCTCAATTCTTCGTTCCAGTCGATGTAGCTTTAAGATTTCAATATAGAAACTCTATCTACATCAATAACATATTCACTTCAATCAATAACATCATTCAAAATCAACAACACCATTACAATTCCTCAATTATAATAAATTGTGAATAATTCAAAATAACATCACTATAATATTCTCTTCTTCGTTCAAATCATACACTATTCAACAATCTTCACTTTCTGTATGATTTAACAATTTATCGGATTTATTCCAAAAATCGACGAATTTCAAACATCACCAAAAATATAAAATTTATACCTCAAAAGAACGCTCTCGACGCGAGGATTCCGAATATATATTTTGTTCCAAGTTTGGACAACGTTTCACTATAGTTTCGATGGATAGAATTTGAATTTCTCTCTTTTTCTTTTCTCGGTTCTTTCTTCTGTTTTTTTTTTTTTTGGATTTTCTATTCTCTCTTATTCATTAGTATTATTATTATTATTATTATTATTCTTCTTATAATTATACTCCACTTCCACGTGAACCACCTTAAAATCCATTAATATTGCAATTGGTTTGACACTCAAGCCTCTCTAGTATTACTAATTACCATATTGCCATCAAATTTAAATCAAGTAGTTTTTCAATTATTTACGAAATTGCAATCAAATTTAAATCAATTATTTTTTCAATTATTTAAAAATTTGCCATTCAAATTTAAATCCAGTATTTTTCCAATTATTTACAAATTTGCCATTCAAATACATAATGTTTCAAATAATTATGGAGTATTTTCAACTTGTATAGGTTATTTCCATTTGCATAGACTATGTCAACTCTATTTCCAAATACAATTATATTATGAGTTGATTTCCTACTCATAATCTACATAATCAGATCATGGGTCTCACAAGCGAACCACTGAACCATGGACAGCAGCTTCGCGCGTAACTCCTTCTTGCATGCGCTTCCCTTTTGTTTCTCGAACCAGCAACCAGCATAGCCGTTCCAGCCCCTGGCCCGACTCCTACCCATCACCCTAGGACCCTAATGGAGCACCTAGCTCGGCCCCAAACCGAGCCATGGCCCCTGGAACTCTCGGCCACATTGAAACATGCGCGTGAAAAGTCCCTTCACGCAAGGGCTCTTCCAGCCCACCTAGCGCGAGCCCTAGCCCTTCGAGGACTCTACCTAGGACCTAACCATGACCCTTAGGACCCAGCCTCCAGACCCGGTCGAGCCACCTTCCCCCATGCATAAGAAACGAGCCAGTACTTGAATTGCACAAATCAACCAAACCCACGTTCCTTTACTGAAATTTTCCTACGGTTTCCAGCATGGTTTTCTTTTTAAAAATTGTCATGTTTGTTCATATTTTATCATGTTTTGGCAGCGTGTCCGTTGGGTTCATAACGATTCTTTTAAAACAAGCGTAAAATCGTAAAAAAGTTGAAAATATGTATCCCGTCGTAAAATAATCGAACACCAATATTTTTCATGCATAAACAATTAACACACACATATTATGATTTGTATGATGTTTAAAAGAGTTTAGAGACGTGTCTTTACGTTTATAACGCTCGATAATTCGATCTTCGGCGAGGAAGGACGACGGACGATGAAGAACACAAGCTTTCCTTCTCATTTTTTTTCGAAATTGTGGTGTGTGCTTTAGGAGAATTTCGGCTGCTAGGGTAAAGGGTTATGGTATTTTTGAAAGCTTGGTAACTTATTTATAGATAAATTAACAAATTAAATGGGCTTTGGTTTTTGGCCTTGCATGCTTAAGGGTAATTGTGCCTACTTAAATTAATTAAATTGGGCCTAATAACACTTATTTAATTAAATAATAAAAGTTTATAATATTAGTTTCCATAAAATAATATTTTTGATCTTTTAAAACTCCTTGTTTGCCCAAAACCGGTTTCCAGGGAAAAATCGAGCTCGACTCGTGAAATAATTCGAACTCTAACATTTTTAGGAAAATTAAATCTTTTTTAATCATATTAAGAAGCATTGCCATTATTTAAATAAAAATATATATTTTGTCTTGGTCGTCCCCGGTCTCCTTTCCCCTGCCTATTATCGAATATTTGGGTAAAATTCTTATTTTCATGCAATCATGTCATATTAGCATTTAATCATGAAATCATGCATTTAATCATATAATAAATATCATGATAGCATTAAATTCAATTAAATAAAACAATTAAGCAATTAAAATAATTTTGCATGCATGTGGTTTACGTAGACTGATTTTTCGAGCGTTACAAAAAATATAATCTTTTGTAAACAAAACATTGAGCTGCATATTACAAGGGCCCTCCAATAATATAATTGTCAGGAGTGTATACGAGTGTATGTATTCAAATGCTTCTCTCATTTAAAAAAGTTACCCTAATCAAATGTAACTTTTTCTAAAAAAAAACATCATCCGATTAAAAAATTGAGTAGGTCTCTTGTGAGACGGTCTCACGAATCTTTATCTATGAGACAGATCAATCCTACCGATATTCACAATAAAAAAATAATACTCTTAGCATAAAAAGTAATACTTTTTCATGGATGACCCAAATAAAATATCTGTCTCACAAAATACGACTCGTGAGATCGTCTCACACAAGTTTTTGCCTAAAAAATTTGGTCCTACAATTAGGAGTCCTTAATTTTGAAAAATAAATATTAATTTTAAAATTCATAATTTGATTAAAGTTGGTTCTCACAATTTCTTGACTTCAAGTTAAAAGTTATAAATAATATTTGTGAATGGATATTTGTTTGGTGTCACTTAGTTAATTTGTAATATACTTAGAAATAATATATATATATATATATCTCTCTGAGGCTTGGAATACAAATTGAATCTGATACGTGGCATTGTTTTACCAAATGTTTCCTTAGTGGCTTTCGCACACATGGAGATTATTGGTTTCCAGCCTATATACCATATTCAAATTACTGAACTAATAAAAGGAAGTATTTAATTTCCAGAATAAAAATGAATATAAGGTTCAGCCATTGCAATTTTACAAAACATAAAAGGAATTACAAAAGATATACCAGAGAAATTAAACAATAGAGGATTTCCCAAAGACAACTTCAGAATCATAAATTCATAAAAATCACCCATAAACGCCTTAAACGCCATCCCTCGGCTAAGCAGGCTGAAGGGCTACAACATGAATTTATGCCTTCAAATTAACTTCGAACCTTGTGTTTACTATTTCCTGGTTCGTCTTTAAACCTTATGTTCAACCATTAACCTTATATTTCATCAAATTTCAAAATTTAAATGAGATCTTTTATCATTGCAATTTAATTCTAAGTTACAAATAAATAAAGATCATGGTTTAGTAATGGGATGATTTAACACGAATGTTTTAGCCTGTCATTCAGGCTAATATATGAAAATAAAAAAAATTAAAACTGTAAACAGAAAATAAAACAAGAAATAAACTTACAGAATTGCAATCAGAATAAATGTCTTGAATAAGTGGAAGCTTTTATTAAGAAGGGTTGTTTACAAAAAAAGAATAGAGGGGAGCAAACTCGATCATGTCCTCCTAAGAACACAAAATGGTCCTATAAATAGATGGAAGTGCCGGACATGAAACCCCGGATCCCAACTAAAATATAAACAGTAAATGCTTTATTAAAGCAAACAGTAACATGGTTACAAGATTCAAAAAGTAAATAGTGATATGTCACCCACTTTTGTCATGATATCATGCCACTGTGTGAGATTCCACCTTTGATGTGATATGTCACCATCCATTAGTTGGTAATGCAACGTGTCATTATGATTAAAGATGAATATCCTAATCATCTTTAATATTATCTTTTAATGAATTTTTGAGATTTTCAAANAGAATAGAGGGGAGCAAACTCGATCATGTCCTCCTAAGAACACAAAATGGTCCTATAAATAGATGGAAGTGCCGGACATGAAACCCCGGATCCCAACTAAAATATAAACAGTAAATGCTTTATTAAAGCAAACAGTAACATGGTTACAAGATTCAAAAAGTAAATAGTGATATGTCACCCACTTTTGTCATGATATCATGCCACTGTGTGAGATTCCACCTTTGATGTGATATGTCACCATCCATTAGTTGGTAATGCAACGTGTCATTATGATTAAAGATGAATATCCTAATCATCTTTAATATTATCTTTTAATGAATTTTTGAGATTTTCAAAAATATCATTGATCTGAGAAAATTGAGGAATATCATCCTCTGGATCTTGAGCATCATGCATCTGCATCAGATGAATAAATTGATTCTCACTGGATTCAGATGCCATAGATTTGTCCGATTTTGAATCTGAACATCCAATATTCTTGTAGAGATCTTTCTTCATCTCTTCAATATAGATTTCTACCATTTTCTATTTGGAGTAAATTTCTGAATATTTTTGAGTCAAAATTTTAAATGGACTCATTGCATCTTTTTCTTTTTCTTGTTGATGCTGTAGATCTTTTTGATATGAAAAAAATTATCTTCCAATTGATGAAGAGTTTCTGAGCCATAAAGATGTCCAGTTGCTGGATCTTCTCTTAAAAGTTTATCCCAAAATTTAGTAGAGCTGACTCTCCATAGGCAAGGGATACCTTTATCAGTATAACCAAATTCTGGTTGCCATCTCCAGATCCATGGGATACCAAATTCCATGAAGAACAGACATTAAGTCTTGTCGTCAATCCAATGTTCAGAAAAGGATTTTTTAATGCTTGGTGAAACATTTNTTTGGTGAAACATTTAACCAAGTATTAATTGGTTTAATAAAAATCTCAGGCAAAATTTTTGCTGATGGACCAAAAATCTTCCACCATATGAAAAATCAATTTGGAACAGGATAATGAAAAACATTTTCACAAATTTTCAGAAACCATGTATTTTTCTTTTTCTCATTTTCATAGAATAGAGTTTTATTAAAACTCTCAACATAATCCAAAAAATTAAATTTGAAACTCATTTTATGAGCATCAGAATAAATTAGGTATAGATGAATCAATGTTGGGCTAAAAACAAAATTAATAATTTACATATAGATGAAATATCAAAGATAAAATCAATAAAATAATAATGGATTCTAATCAGAATTCAGATAGTGAATCTGAGAATAGCTCAGAATCTAGTTCAGAATTTTATAATTCAGAAGATATAATAGAAAATGAATCTTTTAATTCTGATATAGAATGTGATAATTGTATACAAGGAGAATCTTGTATCAATCATTTAAGTGATACTGATAATAAAAATGATGAGTTTTATAAACTTATGTCTCAATTTAAAGATTTAAATATTAATGTTTTAACTAATAATAATCTTTTAGAATTCCTAAAAATGATTAAGGATCCAATATTAAAATCTACTATAATAGATCAAATGAAAAACAATGCTTCAATAAGTAGTGGAAATAATATAATTGTCAAACAAGAACAAGCTTATTCAATGAAAGAAGTAAAAAATCTTTTACAACAAAAATATAGTAAGCAGAATCCTGTTACTATACAAGATTTAGTAAAAGAGATTAATAATCTTAAAGAACAAATAAAAATTTTACATCAGAATAATACTCATTTAAATTATCGTATCTCTGTTATTAAAAATAACAAAGAAGAATCTGACATTATTGATCTAATCAAAATATTTCATTTGATAATGATCATTTATCTGTTCTAAGTATGATAATATNCATTTCATTTGATAATGATCATTTATCTGTTCTAAGTATGATAATATATCAAAAATGGTATACAAATATTACTTTATTAACTGATAATTCTTATAAGAAGAATTTCATTGCTATGATAGATAGTGGTGCAGATTTGAATGCTATACAGGAAAGATTAATTCCTACAAAATATTTTCATAAAACTACTCATTCTCTCTCTCATGCAGGAGGAGAACCTTTAGAAATAAATTATAAATTACCTAAAGCTTATATTTGCAAAGATAAAAACTGTATTCAAACTAGTTTTTTATTAGCAAAAGATATTTCTAGCCAATTAATACTTGGTTTACCTTTTATTAATCAAATTTATCCTTTAAAGTATGTTGATGAAACATGTATAATAGGAACTTATCAAGGTAATCCTATTTCTTTTCAGTTTATAACTAAACCTGTTCATAGAATTCTTAATGAATTACAAGAAAAGATTGATAGAAAAACTTTTCAAATTAATTCTCTAAAAGAAAAAGTAAAAATTTTAACTATAGATGATACATTAAAAAATCCTAAATTACAGGATAAGATTAAATTTATTTATAATAAATTTTCTTTAGAAATATGTAATGATCTTCCAAATGCTTTTTGGAATAGAAAGAAACATATAATCTCTCTTCCATATGAAGAAGATTTTAAGGAAATCAATATTCCTACCAAGGCTAGACCTTGTCAAATGAACTCTGAATATTTAGAGTTATGTAAGAAAGAAATTCATTCTTTATTAGAAAAAGGTTTAATAACACCTTCTCAATCTCCTTGGTCATGTACTGCTTTCTATGTTAATAAACATTCTGAGCAAGAAAGAGGAGTACCTAGATTAGTAATAAACTATAAACCCTTAAATAAGGTTTTAAAATGGATTAGGCATCCTATTCCTAATAAAAAAGATTTATTAGATAGATTAGTTAATGCAATCATATTTTCAAAATTTGATTTAAAATCAGGATTTTGGCAGATTCAAATACAAGAATCTGATAGATATAAAACTGCTTTTAATGTTCCTATAGGACATTATGAATGGACAGTAATGCCATTTGGACTTAAAAATGCTCCTTCAGAATTTCAACAAATAATGAATGATATTTTTTTATTGTTATAGCAATTTTATAATTGTTTATATCGATGATATTTTAATATTTTCTAATGATATTAAATCTCATTTTAAACATTTAGAAATGTTTAAAAATATTGTTATACAAAATGGTCTTGTTATTTCAAAATCTAAAATGATTTTATTTCAGACTAATATTAGATTTTTGGGTCATATGATTGAAAAAGGGAAAATTATTCCTATCCAAAGAAGTATTGAGTTTGGATCAAAATTTCCTGATATAATAACTGATAAAACTCAGTTACAAAGATTTTTAGGAAGTTTAAATTATATTTCTCCTTATATTCAAAATCTTACTAAAGATTCTGCTATCTTATAGGATAGACTTCAGAAAAATCCTTTACCCTGGACAGATAAGTATACTAAGGCTGTTCAGATTATAAAAGAAAATGTTAAAAATCTTCCTTGTCTTATGTTAGCAAATCCCCAATAGGATAAAATTGTTGAAACGGATGCTTCTGATATAGGTTTTGGTGGAATTTTGAAACAAAAAGATCCCCAAACTAAACAGGATTATCTGATTCGTTTTTATTCTGGAAAATGGAATAATGCCCAAAAGAATTATTCTACAGTGGCAAAAAAAATCTTAGCTATTGTTAGATGTATTTTAATATTTCAAGATGATTTATATAATCAAAAATTTATTATAAACACTGATTGTAAATCTGCAAAATTTATGTTTAATAAAGATTTTAAACATGATGTGTCTAAACAAATGTTTGCAAGATGGCAGGCTCATTTAGCCCTTTTGACTTTGAAATTATTTACAAAAAAGGTGAAGATAATCACTTACCTGATTTCTTAACTCGTGAATATTTATCTTAATGTCTTTCTTTACAGATATGTATTCTCGAGGTAGAGGAGAGTCCTCTTATAGAGAACGAGGTGGTAGGGGAAAACCCCCTAATATAATAGCACAGCATGGCAAGCAGAGGCTAATAGCCCAGAACTTATCTAGTTCATCAGCCATTAATATTGAGCAGAATAATGAGTTATACAATGAGTTTCAAGAATTTTTGAAACAAAAGCAGAAATCTAATACAGATTCTCAATCTTCAGCATCATATGCTAATATCATGAAAAAAGATGATAATGATTCGGCTCTATATACAGAGATCAAAACATCGTGAATTAATTCTTCTTATAGAAGAAAAGGATATCCAATGGGAAAAGACTCAGTGGACTATTATGGAGAGATATTTAACAAATACATCATATGTATTTGGTTCATATAAACAAAGAGGATTTCATGAAAATCTTCTGTTATCCACAAAAAGTGTTGATATAACTCACTTTTTAAGTAATACTCAACAAAAAGGAAGTTATAACTTCTCCAAGTTCATTATCAAAAAGATAATATCTATTGAAGAATGTGGTATATCTCCATTAGTTGAAAAAGAATTTTATTCTGATGCTCAAAAAATGAGTTTCAAATTTAATTTTTGGGATTATGTCGAGAGATTAATAAAACTCTATTCTATGAAAATGGAAAAAAGAAACATACATGGTATATGAAAATTTGTGAAAATGTTTTTCATTATCCTGTTCCAAATTGATTCTTCATATGGTGGAAGATTTTTGGTCCATCAGCAAAAATTTTGCTTGAGATTTTTATTAAACCAATTAATACTTGGTTAAATGTTTCACCGAGCATTAAATATCCTTTTCTGAACATTGGATTGACGGCAAGACTTTATGTCTGTTCTTCATGGAATTTGGTATCCCATGGATCTGGAGATGGCAACCAGAATTTGGTTATACTGATGAAGGTATCACTTGCCTGTGGAGAGTCAGCTCTACTAAATTTTGGGATAAACTTTTAAGAGAAGATCCAGCAACTGGACATCTTTATGGCTCAGAAACTCTTCATCAAATGGAAGAAAAAATTTCTTCATATCAGAAAGATCTACAGCATCAACAAGAAAAAGAAAAAGATGCAACGAGTCCATTTAAAATTTTGACTCAAAAATATTCAGAAATTTACTCCAAAGAGAAAATAGTAGAAATCTACATTGAAGAGATGAAGAAAGATCTCTACAAGAATATTGGATGTTCAGATTCAAAATCGGACAAATCTATGGCATCTGAATCCAGTGAGAATCAATTTATTCATCTGATGCAGATGCATGATGCTCAAGATCCAGAGGATGATATTCCTCAATTTTCTCAGATCAATGATATTTTTGAAAATCTCAAAAATTCATTAAAAGATAATATTAAAGATGATTAGGATATTCATATTTAATCATCATGACACGTTGCATTACCAACTAGTGGATGGTGACATATCGCATTAAAGGTGGAATCTCACACAGTGGCATGATATCATGACAAAAGTAGGTGACATATCACTATTTACTTTTTGAATTTTGTAACCATGTTACTGTTTGCTTTAATAAAACATTTACTGTTTATATTTTAGTTGGAATAAGGGGTTTCATGTCCGGCACTTCCATCTATTTATAGGACCATTATGTGTTCTTAGGAGGACATGGTCGAGTTTGCTCCCCTCTATTCCTTTATTGTAAACAACCCTTCTTAATAAAAGCTTCCACTTATTCAAGACTTCTATTCTGATTGCAATTCTGTAAGTTTATTTCTTGTTTTATTTTCTGTTTACAGTTTTAATTTTTTATTTTCGTATATTAGCCTGAATGATAGTCTAAAACATTCGTGTTAAATCATCCCATTACTAAACCATGATATTTATTTATTTGTAACTTGAAATTAAATTGAAATGATAAAAGATCTCATATAAATTTTAGAATTTGATGAAATATAAGGGTTAATGGTTGAACATAAAGTTCAAAGACGAACCAGGAAATAGTAAACACAAGGTCCGAAGTTAATTAGGAGCATAAATTCATGTTGTAGCCCTTCAGCTTGCTTAGCCGAGAGATGGGTTTATGAGTGATTTTTATGAATTTATGTTTCTGAAGTTGTCTTCTGGTATATCTTTTGTAATTCCTTTTATGTTTTGTAAAATTGTCATAACTGAACCTTATATTCATTTTTATTCTGGAAATTAAATACTTCTTTTTATTAGTTCATTTATTTGAATATGATATATAGGCTGGAATCAATAATTTTCATATGTGCGAAATACACTGTAGAAACATTTGGTAAAACAACGACACTGTCAGATTCAATTTGTATCATTTTAAAAAGAAAAATGGATCTCACTTGTTCGTAAGTAAAAGAACACTCTCCAAGAACCCTAAATCAGTATCCAATCACCAAAAGGCATAGAACTTCCATTTTGAATTGCGTTGGTATTGTACTTCCATTGTCTTCATTCTCAAACACGGACGGAGATGAGATAAAAGCTCGCACATGTACGAGGGAAGCGTTTGAAATCCTCAGGAAACAGAAAAATGGCGTTTTCGGGAGGATTTGGGAAGAACTCGGGCCCTGGTACGGCGCCACAGCCTGAAATCTCTGCTGTTCGTCTTCCTCAATCCGTTCCTCTATCTCATCCTCTTCCCGTATTGCCGAAGTATGTGGAGACGCAAACTATTGCTCAGTTTTATTGTACTCTGTTAAAATTGTACGTGTAATGTAATGAAATGAATTGTCTTTGGTTGTTGCTGATGATTGGAGTTTTCTTCTGGATCCAGTGAGTCTCGTTTGAGGTGGGTTGATCCAAAAGCTTCTACAAGTAGAAATGATGACTTGCAGTCTTATCAAAGGCCACCCGAGCTTGTTCCACGAGCTGCGCCAGGGAATCCAAGAACTATTTCGCCAAAAAAAGCTGCTCAGGATCCTAAACGGACGAGATCACCCTCTTCTCTCTCCCAGGATGAAGAAATTTCAAAGAACTCCCGAATGTTCATGGGAGGGTATGCTCCTTTATTGGCCAATCCTCTTCCGAGTCATTCTTTACTGTTTCTGTGCTATGTGTCTTGAATCCTCCTCAGTGATGCTGTCATATAATTATGCCTACACATTTTTATTTAGTTTATAACCTATACTTAAGCTTATGGCTGAAAGTTAAGATTTTAACCATATCAATTTGGAATACGAATTTCCATTGCTTTAAAGGTGGGTTTCTTGAACCGTAACAATAGTTGTAGCTATAAATAATTACTCTGATAGTTCAGTTTAATAGTTCTCTTGATGCACCATTTGCATGGACCTAGCTTTTAATTTAAATTTGTATTTTGGATGCTACTCCAATTCTATGTATCTTTAACTGTCAGTCATTTATTCCTAATCATAGTTTTTCCTTCCTTAGCTGGTCGTTTTGATTTATCTTCTCGCAACAAGGGATATGATTTCCTTATCAAGCACAATCTTCTTCCCTAGCTTTTCTGAGCAATCTATATGTTGGTGGCCAGCTTTCTCATAGCGAACTTCAGCCATAAGTTTCTACTCTGTTGAACTTTATTGATCTTTTATTGGGTTCCTCATTCTCCCATCCTGTTTTCTCCTGTTTGCATGGCCCCAGGGGCATATGTTTGTGATAATGTGAAGGTACATGCTATATTAATGGCACTTCTGGGAGTAGTTAATTACTGTTTTTTTCCTTTGAAATACATTGATCTTGTTGTTGTTCTTTTGACCCATCTGTCAAGCCTCACCACTTTCTAGACTCTATTTTCATGGCAGCAGCCCATTTTATAGAATTAGAGCTGTAGTACCTTTGTTCTCACAATCCTTATAAATGTCTTTTGATTGGACGTGGATCTGTTGACCAGTACCCTTTGTTGTGCGATTAGCGTGACATCTTACTAAATGCTTTTAGGTTTTGACCCACCTTTTTTTCCAGATGTTTCATTGAGGTTAAGGTAAACTAAATCTGCATACTAATGTTGTGAATTTGTTATGTAGGTCTTTTTTCTCTTCCCCAATGTGGGTTAATGTGCCAAAGTCAGAAGGCAATAATAACAATTCACCAGATCAAGAAAACATGTTATCAACCCGGACAAATGGAGGTGCTCACCAGTCTGGACGAATGTTTCAGACCAATCATGCAGATGTTCTGCTTCCAAAACAAACAAGGTTCCCTGCATTTCCCTCAATTCGTGGAGCTTCCCCACTGTATACCTCTTCAGCTTCAGTTGGTCAGAAAAGGTTCAGAAGAATTTTTCTTGCTTTGTTGACAACTTTATTAAACATTGAATTATTTTGGAGGCATTTTGTAGTTCTATTTTGAAAAGAAGTCAATCATACTTTTTAATGTTATTATTATTATTATTGAATTTCTCATCAATGTATATTCAGAACAAATGTAATTAAAAAACGGGTTGAATCAAGTAACCTATGTAAGAAATTTATGAGTTTGACATATGTCCTTTGTTATCAAAAGTATTCTTTTTTTAAATAAAAAACTCCGTTGGTTAAAAAAATGTGTGTTTGGTTGGGTTTATAGGAAAATCTCTTAAAAAACTGATAAGCTAAAAGCCAAAAGACTTGGCATATAGGCTTCTGGTTCAGCTTCTTTTCAGGAGAGTTTTGAAAATGCCATACGTGATAAAACATTCTTTTAATCCAAGTACTTCTTATCCAAATTCTGGACTGGATCTTACTCTTCTGAAGCATTAAATATGGACAAAACTTTCTGATTTGTTGGTTTTCAATTACCAAGGGACTACGAAAACGGTGTTTCTTGGTTCTGGAAGTGTCTGTTGGTTCCACAATTTTTTTGTTAATTAACAAACTGGAAAACTAGAGTATTATTATGGGTGTGGATTAAATGGTTCTGAATTTTTTTCATTATGTAGCCACTGTTTTATCTTCGCATCAATGCAATTGATATGCAGTTAAGTTTCTCATATTTCATGGTATTATTTGGAATTTCTTGTAGATCTCCAATTGACTACAGTGACCTTGATGCTCCTGAGGAAGCGCCTTCACCACCTCTGGCTTTTGAGGGTAGCGTCTCTGCAGTTGATTATTCTCGGCCTTATACTGGATCCAAGATGTATGTATCTATTCTATCTTATTTGTTATTCAACCAGATAATTTTCAAGCTTTATTTTCAGTATTGTCGAAAATATGCACTGATTCAATGTACCCCTAGATTTTAGTTGCAGCTTAAATTCTGGAAATATATTTCTTTGCTAGAAAATTTCTTATGATCGCAAAGTCATTGTATGTATGAATTGTCTGTACGAACGTTTCTCTGCCTTTTTATTGCATTAATTCACATCACTATTAACTTGGAATTTGTGAGGGTTCAAACCATTTATTTTTTCGTTACTTTTCGTTTTTACCCCATCTCAGTTATATTCCTGCTCTTACGTGAGTTAATACACCGTTAAAGCTGTAATATTTTAATAGGCTACATGGCCTGGAGGCTTGATCAGCACTTTCATTACACTGTCTTTCCTTGTCCTTGCTTGCTTTTTTCTTGATCATCTTTAAGAATTTCCCTTTTTCTTTGTATCTTTTGTTGCAACTACCATTGCTTTATGTTTGGCATTTGTCGTCCCTCTCTCTCCTTTTTTCACAGATACACGCACTTCTTTCTTTTATCAATATTATTATGTGACATAATTTTTATATATCAAAATCGGGCACATTTACTTGCGTTGATTTGTCAAAGATTATGAAGGATCCATTGATCCGCGTGCCTTCACTTTGGATTGGGTATCTGATGCTGGATATTCGGTGTCACAAGGGGGATTCTTGTGGAGCTTTAGTATAACACGTGCCTTTGCATCAATGAAGTTCTTGATCTGTTTAATTACATGTTTGTGGTTGTGAGTGTTGGATTCCACTGAACATGCACTGAGATGTACAAGGTCTAATGAGTGTCATTTTTGTCAAACCTTCGCTAACGGATATGCTGTTTAGTATAAGGAATACCGTATCATTATGTTTCATGCTGTGCATATGAAGGCCTTTTTCCTCTTCCCCCTCCAGGGCTTACCGGTTTAATTCGTCAGGCAATAACACCACTCCTCCATCCCGAGATGGCTTGGCCCCTTTCTCAACAACTGGAGACTTGTATCCATCTCAAGAAACATCTCACGTGAAGCGTACAGATGCTCTGCTTCCAAAACGAACTAGGTCCCCGACGTTCCCGTCTATGTCTGAGTCTTTCACAGAGAATCATGTTTTTGCTTTGGATGGTTATGGAAGGTATATGAGATTTTCCTACTTTTTGACATGCTTTGTGTGTGTATGTTTTTTTCCAAGACAATAATGTTAAAGTCATGCACGAGTTCTGTCCGTGTTAACAAAGTTCGTCTGATTTTCACTGCTGTAGACAGTTAAAATCATTCTACTCATGTCAATTTTTTTCTCCCTTAAATTACAATGAATCAAATTTTGTTGGTCATTATTATATCCTTCTTTTTTCCTTCATGTCTGCATGAAATTGAAGATGGACTTTTCTTCCAGGGTGCCTGATTCTCAAAGTCACGAGGAGTTTTCAAAATCTGGAAAAGCCAACAGTTTCGAAGTTACTGCAAACAGGCCACTGAATTTTCCAATTGGAAAAAGAGCCAAGTTACCTCTTTTATCGTCATCTGATCAATTCATTCAAGAAAATTCAGATTCTGCACAGGAGATTGAACGGTAGGATATTACCTTTATGGCATTGTTTTGTACCATCAACTGAGCAAAATTGTGGAATGCCTTTTTTATGTTGAGCTGAGTATTTTTACAGAGAACTACAGTCCAAAGCCAAGCGCTTAGCCCGATTTAAGGATGAACTAAGCCAACCAAAGCAAAATGCTACAACTTTTAAAAACCAAAAACACGCTTTGGAGAAACCAAGACCTCGTGAAGATTCAAAAATGGATGCAACCGCAGATTTCGTTGATATTGATGTTATTTCTGATTATCAAGGTGGGGCATCGTCTGGAAGCATAGCTGGAGTGTGTCCAGATATGTGTCCAGGTACAACATGTGCACCGCCATTGTAATTTATTTGTTGAAATAATTAGCAAGCTAAGGTCGCTCCTACTTGCTTGTTGAATTTCTTTGCCTATTCTAGTGTAAGCACTAAGCAACGGGTTTTCTCTTCCATATACTTGTACCTGTCCTGGGTTTGATTTAATAAGATGCGAGAAGTATAATAGTTAGTATAATATTGATTTCATCGTACTTGTCGGAGGTAAAATACTTACGCCTTTTGACTGAGGACTCAAATATTGTTGTTTGCTTCTCCATGCACTTTTTCATACCTCACTTTACCCCTGCCCTTTTCATCCTTGAAATGGAAGAAGAATGTGATATGATGAAAATCAAGTGACCCAACTTCTCTTTTGGAATTAATTTTTCATCTAGTTTACTAAATTATGTTTAAATTGTCCTATGCACTTTTTCTCAGAGTCCGAGAGAGCGGAACGTGAAAGAAAAGGGGACCTGGATTATTATGAACGCTTGGATGGGGATAGGAATCTATCCAGCAAATCTATTGCTGTTAAAAAGGTTTGTGTTTGCCTCATAGCCTAATTAATGTGAACCAACCTATTGGGAAGAAAAAACCTTTTTCTACATAGAAAAAAGTTTTTTTCGTAGAAAAAGGTTTTTTTCGGTGGATTAAAATAAAAGAATTTATGCATACTGCAGATAAAGTTCTCTTACTTGGACAATATGTGTGCTAGTAGCAATGATTGTGCTGATATTTTCTCTTTACTATTCAGTACACAAGGACAGCTGAGAGGGAAGCAGAGTTGATACGTCCCATGCCAATCTTGCAAAACACAATGGATTATCTTCTGAACTTACTGGATCAACCTTATGATAATAGTTTTCTTGGCTTATATAACTTCCTTTGGGATAGAATGCGTGCAATCCGTATGGATCTGAGGATGCAACATATTTTTGATCTGCAGGCCGTCAGGATGCTGGAGCAAATGGTCTGTTTCTTCTTTTTGTTTAGTCAAAAAGAATTTTGCATGCATTCGCTGTGGTAGTAGTTGCAACTCCAAAAGTGTCAATGACTGGTGTATATTGCAAATGGATGATTAAATATAGTAATTTTTTAATTAATAAGAAACCAGATGTTGCTAGTAATTATTATGTATTGCTTCTTATTTTGCATTTTTCTTTCTCAGAATAGCTGAAATTGATATCAGAATCAGGATTCTGAAACCAGAAATAGTGTTAATTGCTACTTGTAGAACTTCAGAAACTAGAATGACAAACATGATTTTTTTGTGATGTTCTAATTTCTCGTCTTGAATGATTTCCTTTCTTCCATATTTGCTTTTTAGTCTTTATGCTATCAATAACATTATTAGATGTCAAAACTTTTACACAAGCTAATTATGTCTTCTAAAATTTATTTTTGCAGATAAGACTTCATATATTAGCCATGCATGAGCTATGTGAGTACACCAAAGGAGAGGGATTTTCTGAGGGATTTGATGCACACCTAAACATTGAGCAGATGAACAAGACTTCCGTTGAACTATTCCAGTTTTACGATGATCACAGAAAGAAAGGAATACATGTACCATCAGAAAGAGAATTCAGAGGTTATTATGCACTCCTCAAACTTGACAAGCATCCAGGGTACAAAGTAAGTCGTCTAAGATGGAAAATGGTTCCCTACCGCTCTTGATTTAGTGATGTCTGTGAAATAAGAAAATCATGCCAGGTTGAACCTACAGAGCTGTCACTTGATCTCGCGAAGATGGCACCAGAAATGCGACAAACCCCAGAAGTTTTATTTGCACGTGATGTTGCCAGGTTTGGTCAGCCCTAGCATTAAATTTTTTTTTCTTCATTTTTTGTAGTTTCTCATCAAATTATTAATCCTGTTATCTGCTAATAACTGTGTTACTTTTGCTACAGAGCCTGCAGAACAGGCAATTTTATTGCCTTCTTTAGGCTTGCCCACAGAGCTAGCTATCTTCAAGCGTGTCTAATGCATGCTCATTTCTCTAAGGTACGAATGTGCTTTGCTGCATATGTTCATTGCTTCCTATTAAATCAGACTCTGAATTTTTATGTCCTCTTTGGATCTTATTCCATTTAAGTTTGGATAGTTCATCTCTTGGGGTTTGTCAGAATGAAGGGAATATCTAGTAATCTATTACTGCTCAACCGTGCTTCGACTATTTCAAATTAATCAGTACAGTCTATTTCTTCTGCGTAATTTTAAAACATGCCAATTGTCATGTTAGTGTTGAAAACTTTTTTTGCAATGATTACAAATTGATTCTAAATATTTAGATGATTCTGTGTTGATGTCTCACCTCGATGCTGTTTCGACCAGTTGCGTGGTCATGCCTTTGCATCATTGCACAGTGGTCTGCAGATTAACCAAGGAATTCCCCTGACTCAAGTTGCTAAATGGCTTGCAATGGAGGTAATTTCTCTAGTTGGTTGTGTAACATGATACTGCTTCAAACATCTTGAAGTTTATTCAGATTTTTTCTGCTGTTTCTGTTTATATCAGGAAGAGAACATAGAAGAGCTTCTGGAATACTATGGCTTCTCGGTGAAGATCTTTGAAGAACCATACATGGTGAAGGAACACACACTTGTTAATGGTGATATTGACTACCCTGTCAAGTGTTCTAAACTTGTTGGTAGGAAAAGATCAAAGATGATTGTCAATGATGTCTCATCCCCTTCACTTGCCGAATCTTATGATATCGGCGAGTTAAGAGAGTCGCCACGGAAAAGGGATCCTGAACAAAAATCTAAACCTTTGCAACTCGTTGTGCCTGGGAGTATGGTCCAGCCCATTGATCAGGAAATGCATGATTCTGTTACCAACTTATCACCTAAAGGTGACATGCAAAATCACATGCATAGAACATTCAGTGATCTAATGTCTCAGGATGAACAAAGGACTTTTTTTAAGAGTCAGGTGGTCCCAGCTAGTCCGATGTCCTTGGATTTCAGCAATAGTTCCTCTGAAAATGATTGTATTAGGTTTGGAAACGAACAAAAAACTAACTATGACTTCCGTTTTAGAAACTCATTTGGCAGAACAATTAAGCATGATTTAGAATTGACACCACCCCCAATCACACGAGAAAGAGATGAAAAAAAGAGTCCGGCCTTGCTGCCTATTGATTCTCTTGTAGATACTTCAATACCTGAGCCATTGTTTACCGAATACTTGGAAGCGGAAGATCAGACAGGCGTCGTGGATGAAGATACAGCTAATGATGCGGAAACAAGTTATTGCGATGAAGAAGTTGCCGAGGCTAAGCTTAAGCTAGTGTTGAGGTTGTTAATTATGTTGATTTTTTTACGTTGTTCATTTGATTGTTTTTTTCTTCGAACCGTGCTCATTTATTAACGGTGTTGATTTTTTTACTTTGTTCATTTGATTGTTTTTTTTTCGAACTGTGCTCATTTATTATTGGTCAGGACGTGGAAGCGTCGTACAACAAAGAAAAAAGAATTGCGTGACCACAAAAGGGCAGAAGCATGTGCTGCATTGAATTCCCTTTGGCAGGGCCCACCAATTTGGCAATACGAAGCGGTAAATATTCTTCTTGAAGCTGTTTTTCATACTTCATACATCGCATAATGCACTATGCTTATTTCCCGCTATAATGCATGTGATGGTTGTTTGGTGCCTGCAACATCGTTCTGTGTCTATATGTACTTTGCTTGCTTTGGCAATCAGTAGGCTGTCAAGTGTATTATCAGGATCCAACTTTCCCGATTCATCAGGACCTTGGTACATGCTAGCAGATGTATTTGTTGGAAAGTAGATACTAGAATGCATGGCTTTGGCTGATATGCACTTTGCTAGTTTGCTTTCAACTTTAGGTACATCAATCACACGATTGATATGTTTATGTAACTGTATTTTTCAAATATAGACAATTAACACGTTGATTCCCATACCCTTATTTTATTTTTGTTGTTTCTGGCCAATGTAAAGATGACTTTTATTTTACCATCTTTCCTAAAGCAATCAGATGCTCATGGTGTACTCGATATTGATCTCATAATGAATATGAGACGTAAAATTCAAGGAAGATCATGGTCCGTGCTAAATCCTTCAGATGTGGTGGCTGCTAAACTCGCTGAAAAAAATCCAGATGCTAAGTGCCTTTGCTGGAAGCTGTTATTATGTTCTTTGGAAGAGACTCCTTATAGAGACGACGTAGGGCAAAAAAACGATGCTGTCCCCTCAGCGGCAGGTTCATGGTTGCGTTCTAAGTTTATGGATGCTAGCAATAACGAAGATGGTGATCTGATTATTTCATCTCCTGACCTTGCAATTTGGAAAACTTGGATTCCTTGGCAATCTAGTGCTGAGCAAATCTGCTGTTTGTCTGTTGTTAAGAGTGCCGTATTTGAGGATCTGGACAATTCAAGAATGGGTGCAAGCGCTGTTCTATTCCTTTTGTCAGAAAACATTCCACTAGAACTCCAGAAGAATCATCTTCATGACTTGATACTGTCGCTCCCTTCTGGTTCTCGTGTGCCCCTTCTGATCTTGAGTGTTACAGAAAAGGATGAATCAGATCTTTCTACTGTAGCCAAAGATTTAGGGCTCCATGATATTGACAAATCTAGGGTCAGCGTGTTTTCCTTTTCATTTCTCAAAGACCAGCAGACAGAACAGTTTGATGGATTTTTTAGTGATGAACGCCTAAGAGGAGGACTGGAATGGCTGGCAGGCGAATCACCCCAACAGATAGATGTTCGCAGCATCAAGTTGCGTGAGTTGGTTATTTCTCACTTAAATTCTACTCTGGAGGTTCTTGATGGGATGGATACTTATAAAATTGGTCCTAACCAATGTATTTTGGCCTTCAATGAAGCTTTGGATCGATCCATGGAAAACATAGCTACGGCAGCTCATGCAAATCCTATATGCTGGCCTTGTCCTGAAATTGACCTCCTCGACGAGTCCAGCGATGAATACCGAGCTGTGAAATGGTACTTACCGAGCAGAGGATGGAATACATCTGTGAGAACTGAAAGATTCAGACATGCATTATACCATTCCAAACTTCCGGCTTGGGAGGATGACATTGCCTGGTTATCTTGGGGTTTCAACATTGGCGATATCGAGAACCAAAAAATGCAACTTGAAAGTTGCTTGATGAAATATTTGACAGAAACTAGTCAGACGATTGGGTCAGGCTTGGCAAGAAAAGAAGCAAGTGCACTACTTCAAAAGTGTACTCGGCTCGAGCTCCACCACTCATCATATTACATTGTCCCTAGTTGGGTTAAGATTTTTCGAAGGATATTCAACTGGCGGTTGATGAATATAACCACTGATGAAGTATCATCAACATATGTCTTGGTGCAGCGAGACATCTCTGCTCCAACTTCCGAGATCCCAGATTTTTCAGAATCAGTAGTTCATGAATTGCTACCATCTTACATTGATTATCCATCGTTTGACGAATTGGTTGAAGTTGGCCGTGAAACGGTTGTGCCGGTTCACACTGTATATGAAGCTTTTAAGCCCATGTCACCTGCCGCATACCGTGATCACGACGACAATCCGACTTTTGGTGAGAATGATGTGTTGATGGAGACTGAGAAGAGAAGCGAAAATAATGAGCAAATGGTTACATGTTATGATCACTCAAGTATTGTAGCAAACAGTGGAGACCAACTGATATCAAGCAGTAAACCTACTAGAGAACCTGACAGATTGAGTGAGTTGTTACAGAAGTGTAATATTTTGCAGAACAAAATAGACAAAAAATTGTCCATCTATTTTGATATATAGTGAATCACGTATCGAATTTATTTATAGACCTTTAATTTTTTAATAGCATTTTTAAAACTAAATATTGTGGAAGGTTTGGATGTATTAAAAAAATTTCTTTTTTTCAAATGAGTAGGTCTTTTGTTTACGATAAAACAGTGATTTTTTCATAGTAGATTCAAATAGAGCATTCGTCACACAAAATTGAATCATAAAATCGTTTTACAAGCGTTTTATGTGCATAAAATTTACTTTTATTTGACAGCCCATTTAGTTTTATGGGTGTGGTATCATTTTTGTTTCTTCGAGTGTTGCAATTTTTGGCTCAAGTGTCACCGTATTTTATGCTCTCAATAATAAACTCGATGCAAAAATCTTGTGAAATTTCTGCTCTCAGGAAGTCATTCTGGTCAAATTTTCATACAAAAAGTTTATTAGATCGATATGTGATTTTAATTGAGATTAGCGAACGAGATACACGCGTTGTGTGTGCTAACGTATGATGATTATGTGTGTATAAGTATTATGTATGGTATATGTGTAATATATTTTTTGCTTTTTGACGAAACATATTTGGTTATATTAGTTTGATTGAATCATTCCGTAATATTACTTAATTAAATCTCAGTCCTAGGAATAATAGGCGGCAATTTTGGAAAAAAATTTTTATGTGTAGAATAAGATATGTAATTTGAATAATGGGCGATAGTTTTGGAAACGATTTTTGTAAGTTAATTGAAATTAGACAAAAACTTGTGTGAGACGGTCTCACGGGTCGTATTTGTGAGACGGATCTCTTATTTGGGTCATCCATGAAAAAGTATTACTTTTTATACAAATAGTATTACTTTTTATTGTGAATATAGGTAGTGTTGACCCGTCTCACAGATTAAGATCCATGAGACGGTCTCACATGAGACTCACTCTTGAAATTAAGGGTTGGATTTTAATATTGATTGGTCGTATAAAAGACACCATGTAAATTATTTATATAGTTTAATTCAGATTAGGTCAATTAATAGACATTATTGGAATTATAATTTATTTTATTTGTTGGAAAGAATTACTCGTAAATCTTTTAAATTACCGACTGTGTTTAAATTTCATTTTTTTGTGCATTCAGTTACGAAAATGAGTTTTTATTGTGGCACGTAGATAATATAATATTTTCTTAAAACATAATATTTAAAATTTCAAAATTTAACATCTAAAGTATGTAGATTTAAATTATTTAAATATTTGATATACTTGGGTCTCGGTTGGGACATAATTTTTCGATATAAATAATTATTATACAATATATACTTCCTATATGATAAAATATAAGGGGATTAAAAGAAATATATTTGAGATTATAATATGATTTTTTATAAACAATAATAATCCTACAAGATTCTAAAAATGTTAGATCTCCATTTAATTAAAAATTATTATAACTTATTTTAATAAATTTATAGTACATCCATAACTTTATATATCAATTAAATATATATTTTTATTTATATTTATATTTTAAAATTTTTAAATGTCCATATCATTTCTAGCATAAAAAAATTCAAAATTTTCTATTTTAATGTAATATAAACATTTCCCACAAATATTATTTAGCAAAACAATTTTGATGAGAGATTGACACCAAATACATTATAGGTAATACATACACCGATACACATACAGATCTTATACCTAAATACAGAAATGCATCTTTACATGCATACATATATATATACACACACATACTCCCATAAAATGCAACAAAACATACATTTTTAATTCTAGTTATAAAAAAAGATTACTGCAACCTTCCAAGATAATAAACCAAAAGCAAATTTGGCATTCAAAATGATGAGCAATGAACTACAGAAGTAAGAATTCAAGTTTTATACATTAGTCAAGTTTTTTAAGGTGTACAATGATGATCGTTATGTCGTCGGTTCGACTTTCATTCTCTAACCACAGCTTGTATGATTCCCTGGCAATGGCAGAACATGCATCTTTTGGATCCTCATATTTATTCACCTGCCAATGATGTTAACAAGAAAATCTAATAAGCGACGTACAGACTTTGCACCACAATTATTCTTCATGATCGCTGGAATTTTCGGAAGCATGTCAAATGGTACATGTAAGAGAGAGCAAGCAAGTGATATACTACGTGAAAGGGCTAAAAATGAACACAGAACACATCTTAGCTAAGATAATTCATCTGAGTCCCCACGATCACATAACCCAAGTGTCAAGGGCTGCAAATTCTCAAGTTACGTTTTCGGAAAGGTCAAGACTAGATGTTTTGCTTATAACTTTATCAAAAAAATCAAATATATGGACGATTCTTGGACCCATCCACCCATAAATGTAGATTTATCAAAAGCTATTAGGTTGAAATTCAAATCAATCAAACCAGACAGCAGCTAAAGTGCTTTAACATTTACATTATTTGGATTTTGAGAAGAGAAGTTTTAGTGGAGATATTTGTAATCTTAACGAGGAATTCGAACTGGCAAGTTACTTGGCTGAATTGAGATAAGTGTGAAGAAGTCGTTAGAAAACAACAGGATTCAGATGTTGAATAAACAGTGAATGAAGAAATAAAAAACAATACCAAATTAATCATCGATGTACGCTGCGTTGCATAAGCTTTGAAAGCTTACTTTTCCTTGAACAAAATTGCAACCCAAGAGTTCAAAATTTTTTTTGGTAAACTCAGATGAATTTTGTAAAAGGTACCTAGCTTATTGTGATCGATATGCATGACCTAATAAACATCTATGAAAATGTGATGGAACCACAAAAAATATCCCACATGTCTAGAGAAGTATCAACAAAGAATAGACAGCATAACAAACATTGTTTTATCCCATAAAAAAATATTTCATGAGTGAATTATTGATTTCACATTTCAAAATAGCATACTCTTTAATTTAATTTGATCCGGTTAAACTATGTGTTACAGAAAATTTAATTCAATTTACAGTTCTTGTTAAGATGTTATAGCAAGGCAGCCAAAGAAAAGTGTACGAGATATTCAATGAACCACTGATGTATTGATTAAGAAATGAAATTCCAGCTTTAAAGCACATTAAACTTACCATGTCCACCACAGTTTGGCTGGACAAGAACTCGAAAACGCCATCACTCGCCACAACAAAGAAAGGATGTTTAGATGGTGTTAACTGCACCAGTGACACCTCTGGATCAGCAACCACACCAATTTTCTCTGCAGTACTATCCCCAACGCTCCGCGTAAATGCAGTCCCAGGATACATCCCATCTTGGACCCATAACCTCGGTGGATCACCCCCCTCGGTTTCTTCATCTCCCCAAGATTGAATTCCAGGGTCCTTGAGCCCTTCGACTTGATCAACACTCAAAACTCTGGCCCCACAAAGCTTCACTCTGTCACATTCATCCTTCCTAAATGGTGTCTGATCGTATGACAAGTCTTGCGCAACTACTTTGTCCCCTTCTTTTACAGCTAAAACGGCCCTGGAGTCACCCACATTTGCCACATAAAGCTTATCTCCAATGACGATGGCTGTAATCGCCGTAGTACCACTCATGTTATCATCTATATCACTATTGTGAAGTTCACTGTTTGTCGCTAAAAATGCGGTACTATAAGACTTAACAGGGTCATCCAACAAACCAACATCATCGGAAAGAATTTCAACAAGCCTATCCTTAACGAAATTGGAGCACCGAGTACCAAACAGCCCATGCCCATCAAATACACCAAAGAAATGCACATTTGGGTTGCCACGAATGTTTGTTCTAACACAATAACTATCCTGATTTTCCTTATCAGGGCTTTCAGGGTAGTAACCTCGCTGAGTAAGCACAGAATATTCTAACCTGAAATTGTGAGAAGGAACATTAACAACATCTGAAGATCGGTGAGCAAGAACATGTGTATTTTGCCCCGTATACACTCCCAGTTCTTCCTTTTCGTCTCCATTTGAAGATGGTGGATATCTGCCACAACACTTTCCATGAACACAACCCATTTTTCCAACCCAACTTTCCAAGTCAAAGAAAAGCCAACAGTTGCAGACCAAATACACCAAAAAAAATTCTAAAAAAAAACTTAGCCTTAAAGAATACTAAACCCACGTCGAGGATTCGATTCTTTCGTCATACGGCCAAAAGGGCTACCCAAAATCCCACATTTCGTGGATTTCAAACGATTTTTCAAAAGGGAGAATACACAAAATGTGGTTTCTTGAATTGGAATCCTAATTGTTTAATTGACGAAACCACGTAAAATTAAACGTACAAGAAAAAAACAGGGGTTTAAAAATTATTCGTTTCCGAAGAGAAGGTCGGATCAAGATTGGAATAAACCAGTTAACAAGAAATGATCGTAAAGATGTAGACAAAAAAAAGGACCCAAGCGTGGAAAAAAGGGCGATAATTGTAAGACCTAAATTCAAAACTCCAAGACGACGCAGCCAGAAACTTTTTTGCTTTGATCACACATTGGAAATGGAAATTTTTTTCAAAAAGCAAATTTTCAAGAAACGCCAGAAGGCGTGGGGTTGTTTGTAGGGTCCCACGGGGAAATTGAACCTTTTTTTTTTAAGATAAAGAAATGTGAACGCCATAAAAAAAATATTATTTCTGTTATGAAAAAGTAAAAATTTACGGTAAAAAAGTAAAAATCTCAAACTCTCAAAATTATCACACTACACACTTTATAATATTTTTCTCTCAACTCAATTGTAATTTTCTTTACAAATGAGAGATCTATTTATAGAAAATTTTTACAAATAATCCAAAAATAAAATACATCATTACCTACATCATCACACACTAATTTTCAATATTCAACACCTAATTTTACCTAATTTTCAACATTCAACATTCACATTTTCAACACAAATATTTAACACATTTTTAAATAATTTTTCAACACTCCCCCTTGTGATGATGATCATAATGATTGTATACATTACGTGTTTTTATACTGCCTCGTTAAAAACCTTACTAGGAAAAACCCATTGGGATAAAAACCATAGTAAGGGAAAAAGAGTGCAGTCACGTAAACTCCCCCTCATGTTGACACGAACAATTCTTCACAAATTTCGTAGATTGCGCATCCCAATATTATATATGTGCTTTCTGAATATTGTCGTAGGAAGTGCCTTTGTGAAGAGATCTGATGAGTTTTCACTTGATTGAATGTGACGAACATCAATACATTTATTCTTCTCAAGCTCCTTGGTGAATGCGAAGAACTTAGGAGGAATATGTTTAGTTCTGTCGCTTTTTATGTATCCTTCTTTCATTTGAGCAACACATGCAGCATTATCTTCATATAGTATCACAGGCTTCTCGTCGAATGATAATCCGCATGAGATTTGGATATGTTGAGTCATTGATTTTAACCACACACATTCACGGCTTGCTTCATGTAGTGCAATAATCTCGGCATGATTTGATGAAGTTGTTACAAGTGTTTGTTTCTGTGAACGCCAAGAAATTGCAGTGCCTCCACGAGTAAATACATATCCAGTTTGAGAACGTGCTTTGTGTGGATCAGATAAGTATCCAGCATCGGCATAACCAATTATACTTGGATTAGCATCTTTTGAATACAAAAGTCCCAAGTCTGTCGTTCCTCGTAGATAACGGAATATATGTTTAATTCCGTTCCAATGTCTCTTTGTTGGATATGTGCTAAATCTTGCCAATAAATTTACGGCAAAAGATATATCAGGCCTTGTACAATTTGTAAGATACATAAGGGCACCGATAGCACTTAGATATGGTACTTCTGGACCAAGAATATCTTCATCATCTTCACATGGACGGAATGGATCCTTTTCTATGTTTAATGATCTAACAACCATTGGAGTACTTAAAGGATTTGATTTGTCCATATTAAAACGTTTAAGGATCTTTTCTGTATAATTTGTCTGGTGAACAAATATTCCACATTCTTTTTGTTCAATTTGTAAACCCAGACAATACTTGGTTTTTCCAAGATCCTTCATTTCAAATTCTTCTTTCAAGTATGACACAACTTCTTGAATTTCCTTATTTGTTCCAATGATGTTTAAATCATCAACATATACAGCAATAATTACGCATCCGGATGTTGTTTTCTTAATGAAAACACAAGGGCATATTGAATTATTTACATATCCCTTTTTCATCAAGTGATCACTTAGCCTATTATACCACATTCTGCCGGATTGCTTCAACCCATATAATGATCTTAGTAATTTCACAGAATAACATTCTCTGGGTTTTGAACTTTGTGCTTCAGGCATCTTAAATCCTTCAGGGATTTTCATATATATATTACTATCAAGTGATCCATATAAGTAGGCTGTAACAACATCCATAAGACGCATTTCTAAATTTTCAGATACTGCCAAGCTAATCAAATACCGAAACGTAATTGCATCCATCACAGGAGAATACGTTTCTTCATAATCAATTCCAGGCCTTTGAGAAAAACCTTGTGCAACAAGTCGAGCTTTATATCTTACTATTTCATTTTTCTCATTTCGCTTTCGAATAAAAACCCATTTGTATCCAACAGGTTTTACACCTTCAGGTGTAAGGACTATAGGTCCAAAAACATTACGTTTATTTAGCGAATCCAATTCAACCTGGATGGCATCTTTCCATTTTATCCAATCCTGCCGATTTTTACATTCACCAAAAGATTTTGGTTCATGATCTTCATTATCATTTATGATGTCGATTGCCACATTATAAGAAAATATATCATCAATTTCTTCTATATCTTTTCGGTTCCATATTTTTCCAGTATTAATATAATTGATAGAGATTTCATGATTCTCGTCAGTTTGTGGTTCTGACAAAACATTTTCATCATCATGTGTTTCTTCAGGAACATCATTCTCTATTTTGTGATCATTATGTGTTTCTTCAGGAACATCATTCTCTATTTTGTGATCATTGTGTTTCTCTATGAATTTTCTTTTTCGAGGATTTTTATCCTTGGAACCAACTGGCCTTCCACGCTTCAGGCGTTTAATGACATCATGACTATCTTCAATTTGTTTCTTCGGAATTTCAATTCGAGCAGGGGCATTTGCAGCATGTATATATGATTTAGTTACCCCTTTTGTGTCTGCAAATGCATCTGGTATTTGATTTGCTATTCTTTGCAAGTGCACAATTTGCTGTACATCTTTTTCACATTGTTTTGTTCTTGGATCCAGATGTAACAATGATGATACATACCATGTAATTTCTTTTTCGGTATGTTTCTGTTCTCCCCCTAACATTGGGAAGATTTCCTCATTAAAATGACAATCAGCAAAACGTGCTGTGAACACGTCGCCTGTCTGTGGTTCAAGATATCGAATGATCGATGGACTATCATAACCAATATAAATTCCAATCTTTCTTTGAGGTCCCATTTTCTTTCGTTGAGGTGGTGCAATAGGCACATACACCATACATCCAAAAATTCTCAGATGAGAAATGTCTGGTTCTTTACCAAATGCAAGCTGCAATGGGGAGTATTTATGATATGCACTTGGTCTGATGCGAATTAATGAAGCAGCATGTAAAATTGCATGTCCCCATATAGAAATAGGGAGCTTTGTTTTCATAATCATTGGTCTAGCAATCATTTGCAGACGTTTAATCAATGATTCAGCCAATCCATTTTGAGTATGTACATGAGCAACAGGATGCTCAACAATGATTCCCATAGACATACAATAATCATTGAAAGTCTGGGAAGTAAATTCACCAGCATTATCAAGTCTAATTTTCTTGATTGTATAATCGGGAAATTGATTCCTCAATTTTATTATTTGAGCAAGTAATCTTGCAAATGCAACATTTCGAGTTGACAATAAACATACATGTGACCATCTGCTGGAGGCATCAATCAATACCATAAAGTATCTGAATGGTCCACATGGTGGATGGATTGGTCCACAAATATCACCCTGAATACGTTCAAGAAACATTGGTGATTCAGTTTGGATTTTGGCTGGTGATGGTCTTATAATAAGTTTTCCAAGAGAACATGCTTTACATTGAAACTTATTATTCTGAAAGATCTTCTGGTCTTTCAATGGATGACCATGTGTATTTTCTATAATTCTTCGCATCATTGTTGAACCAGGATGTCCTAATCGATCATGCCAATTGGTTAATATTGAAGAATTATCAATTACCATGTTTGATTCAATGGGACGTATATGTGTATAATGCAATCCAGTAGGGAGCATTGGTAGTTTTTCAATCACATATTTCTTTCCTGATTTATATGTGGTAAGACACATATATTTCTCATTCCCTTCATTCATTGTTTGAGTATCATACCCATGGGAATATATATCATTAAAACTCAACAAATTTCTTTTCGATTGTGGTGAATATAAAGCATCATTGATCAAAAATTTTGTACCATTAGGTAACAAAAATTGTGCTTTACCACATCCTTTAATCAAGTCTACAGGACCTGATATTGTATTCACCGTTGTTTTTGTTGGTTTTAGTTCCAAGAAATATCTTTTATCTCGGAGGATAGTGTGCGTTGTACCACTATCAGGTATGCAAACTTCAGCTTGGTTCGTAGCATTTTCCATATTTGAACTTCAAAAAAATATGCAATGAAATAAAATTATTGACAATAAAATACAATACAATATAACACACTATAAAACATTATCATACGAATACATAAAAAATAAAATATTTTACATATTTATTCCACCATCAAATTGATCATTATCTGAGAAATCAATCAGAAAATCTCCAGCATCAAAATGAGTTGAACCACTCAAAGGTTCACTGTGTTCAGTAAAGTTGGTCTCCTTTTCTTTCCCCTTTATTGATTCTTTATAAAGTTTACAAAGGTGCTCAGGGGCTCGACAAATACGGGACCAATGTCCTGGAGTACCACATCTGAAACAAGAACTTTCAAATCTTTTTGAGTGATTCTCATTAACACTCATATTCTCTTGATGCCTTTTCGGTGGGTGGTTTGGGACGTTCTTTTGAGATGAGTTATAGAAATAACTATCTCGATTATTTTCAAAACCACGGCCGCGTCCACGACCACGACCACTTCCACGTCCACGTCCACGTCCACGACCACGACCACGACCTCGATTTTGTCCTCGACCAAAATCTTGTCTGTAACTTTGATTTTGGTTTCCAGGTTTAAATTCATTTTTGCTTACAGCATTTACTTCTGGAAATGCTGTTGATCCAGTGGGTCGGGACTGATGATTTCTCATTAATAGCTCGTTGTTCTTTTCCGCCACAAGAAGACAGGCGATGAGTTCAGAATATCTCGCAAATCCACGCACTCTATATTGTTGCTGTAGTGTTATATTTGATGCGTGAAACGTGGAAAATGTTTTTTCAAGCATTTCCGATTCTGTAACCTCATGTCCACAAAATTTTAACTGCGAGATTATTCTATACATCGCTGAATTGTAATCACTGACTTTTTTAAAGTCTTGGAATCTTAACATATTCCATTCATCACGGGCGGTCGGAAGTATAACTTCCCTTATATGTTCAAATCTCTCTTTTAATCCTTTCCACAGAGCCATGGGATCTTTTTCGATGAGATATTCACATTTTAAACCTTCATCAAGGTGTCGTCGTAAAAATATTATAGCTTTTGCTTTTTCTTGTGATGAAGATATACCATTTTCTTTAATGGTCTCGCTTAGACCCAATGACTCAAGATGCATTTCTACATCAAGAGTCCATGGCATATAGTTTTTCCCAGTAATATCAAGAGCGATGAATTCGAGCTTTGCCAAGTTTGCCATGGTGGTACTAAAAATTACGATGCATTTTATTAGTTAATGAATATTGCAATACAAAGTAATGGATAAACAACAAGTACAAGTATTCGTAAAAATAAAGAAAACACACGAGGAGGATATTCTCCGATAAATACAAGACTGGTGAGTATGATAACCAAAATAATTAAAAATAACCTCGTGAAAGCCATCTTCTTTTTTTCTTCGAAAATTTGATGAAGAATAATTTTTAGAGAAGAAGAGAAAGTTGGAGTGATTGAATGTATTTGTGAGATTGTATTTATAGAGCAAAAACTAGCCGTTTTGTTACCGTTTATTACCGTTGGTGTATAAGAAAATAAATGTATGTATTTGTATAATTTTATGGTAATAATATGGTGTATATAATATTAGTCATATTTAAATAATTATGTATATCATATCACATTATTATAATTAGGTGTCATAAGTTATTTTGTTTAAAAAACCTTATAGGCTTTTATACTTGTCGTATCCCTTACCGGGAGTGTGGGATGTCGTCTTAACATCCTCCCAGGATTTATAACAAGTTTTTGAAAAAATTATTTTTATTATTTCTAACAATAACATTATATTATATATTACATATATAAACAATAAATAAATAACAGTAAAATAAATATTATTACTTTTGTTACCTTTTTCTTCTGTTCGGAGCTTGGAAAAATATGGAGGACTTTTAGAGCTTCGTGCTGATAACGTGTTGTGAAAAAGTAAAAATTTACGGTAAAAAAGTAAAAATCTCAAACTCTCAAAATTATCACACTACACACTTTATAATATTTTTCTCTCAACTCAATTGTAATTTTCTTCACAAATGAGAGATCTATTTATAGAAAATTTTTACAAATAATCCAAAAATAAAATACATCATTACCTACATCATCACAACCTAATTTTCAACATTCAACACCTAATTTTACCTAATTTTCAACATTCAACATTCACATTTTCAACACAAATATTTAACACATTTTTAAATAATTTTTCAACAATTTCTTGTTTTTTATAAAAAAAATTTTCAGTTTTAGATTTTAAAAAAAATCAAATTTATCATCATATATATTACTAAATAAGATTCTCGAATGTTTAAAATACACAAAAAAAATTAATTGGGGGAGAGATTTATTAATTATTATAATTGAATTTCAAATTGAAGGTTTAATTTTAAATTTAAAATTTTAGTGTCAGACGTGTCGAGAATTCAACCAAAGTTTCATATTGTAAATAAATAGGAAAATAATAAGTTAATAAGTTGAAAAAATATTTTCATTGGTAGACTTTTGAGTAAAGTTCAAAAAAAAATCTTTGAGAGTTTATGTCCAAAGTGGACAATATATCATTGTGGAGATATGTGTGTTTCATTGTATAACAAGCAACATCAGAACCATGGTCTACATTGAGAATGTGGATGAAATCTTTGGATACTTAAAGAAAAAAAGTGATGACTCCCAATAAATCCATGATGAGATCAACTCAAGTGGTGTTCCAAGTAATTCATATAAGATGTGTGTTCCCAACGCAAATCTTCCAAGTGGAGAGGATGGACAGATTGACTTGAGGAGATACCTGAACCATCAGAACAACGGTGGTCCTTCGTTTGAAAGGATGATTGTTGATAATTCAACAAAAGTCTCACATTAAAAATAATGGAGAAGGTTGTGTGTTAATAAGATGAAAATATCAATTGATATGAGATCTTTTGAATAAAGTCCAAAAATAAATGAGTGAGTCTCATGTGAGACCGTCTCACGAATCTTAATCTGTGAGACGGGTCAACCCTACCCATATTCACAACAAAAAGTAATACTCAGCATAAAAAGTAATATTTCTTTGTGGATGACCCAAATAAAAGATCTGTCTCACAAATACGACACGTGAGACCGTCTCACACAAGTTTTTGCCAAAATAAATATATGAGAGTTTATGCTCAAAGTAAATAATATCATATCATTGTGAAGATATGCGTGTTCCATTGTACAACAAGACGAGCTATAAATCATTGTCACAAATTTTCTATTAAAAAATATTGTTTTCCATTATACATATAACAAAAAAACTCGACACTTAATTTTATTTGGAAATTTACAATTCAAGAAAATTTCGATCAAAATCTTTTACCAATACTTTCAAAATATCAAAAACTGCATACACCATTCAATTCACAACTAAACGTGAAATATCCAGCTCCATTCAACTTATTTAGAGTTCTATACCACAAATATAGTGTTGTAGACATGTAGTACCCCAAAATGTCCATGTTTACTATTAATTTATAAAATAAATGAAATTTATTAAACTAAAAGGTTTAACTGAGACACCCCAGGTTGCAACTTTCCAAGGAGGATAGGACTTGGTGTATCCACAACCCTAAAACAACAAACTCGACTTTATCGCCGGACCGACTATGCAACATCATTGTTACATCAAAAATTAAAAATCTACTATTTTTATAAACATCTCTGCACAATCCTAAACATAGGAAACACATTTTTATTGAGTCTCACTAGTTCACACATCAATCTACATTTTTTGTTTTCCATATTTATTTATAATCTTCATTTATATATTTATGATATTCATCTTAATTTTTTGTTTAATAATATATTAATTTTTTTTAGTAAAAGGATAATATTTTTATTTAATTAATTAATATTAAATTTCAGTTTCCTAATAAATATATAATTATTATGTGTAAATATAATTCATTTATATAATATCATAAATATATTTATTATATTAAGGGAAATTTTCAAATAAGTCCTCAGACCCTAGTTTCATTTTTAGACTTTGCTCTTTTCAGTTCGGTCGATGCTACCTGTGGGGGCAGTGCCCCACAGGATCTGAGCAGTTGATTTTAAAGAATTTGGTAGACCTCGCATATGAATTGGTGGACTCCGCATAGATGTGGTCAAAATTTAGCCTTTGATCACCTCATGGGGGCAGTGCCCCATAAGGTAGGGTATAATATTCCACTCTTTTCCACATGAAAAGTTAAATTAAGCTCTCTACTTTATTTAAAATTTTGCAAAATCATCATTGAACCTCTTTTTTGGTACGTGACATTGTTATACCAAACAATCGCAACAAATATTTCCTGACATAGATCCCTTCAACAGCACTTAGCACAACCATTTTCATTTGCTTCTCTTTAATGGAAGTTTGATTTTTCCAGAATGTATCCTAATTTTTTGCCAAAGTTTCCTACCTCAATTTGTATAGTAAAGAAGTTTAATTTTGAAAATAATACATGAGAGAGACAATAAAACTTAGTTATTTTATTCAAACATATAACATACTATTACATAGTAACCTCCTATAGAGGATAATAAACTTGTTTTAGCTACGATAATTACAACACACATAAGCTGAAAATATTACAAATTTTATTTTGAAAGAAAAATGAATATGTTTAATTATTCATTCATCTTCTTTATGTCCTGATACATATAGAAGTCTTGGTAGATTTAAAATCCGGACTTCAGACTTGTAAATTGCTTTTCCAGTTGTGGCCGACAATATCTTTTAGCTGGTGTTACATTATTTAGTAGTATGTCATGTTGTAGTGGTTGAATGGTCCATCCTCCACTAATAGAGTAGTTGGATCACATGTTTTATTTACCTTTGTCGAATAATCTTTTTCTTTTGTATGATCTTCGAAGAAATCAAGACTTGTGTGGTCCCTCACCGCTCAGACTTGTCTCCTCGTTATGTTTTCGATCAAATTTGGGCCAAAAACCCTTTCCGAATGTCGTGTTAGTGCATTATTTTATTTAACTTTCAAGTTAATTTATTATTTAATCCAACTTTCGTTTTAGTTAACTAAAGAATTGTGTCAAAGTAAAATTTTTCTAATCAATCTCTGTGGGAACGATACTCGTATTCCGTACATTATATTATAACTTGACTTGTACACTTGCAATTCATTCGAACATAAACTTTTATTTTATTTTTATAGAGGATTTATAGTGCAAGAAAAGCTCGATCAATATTGTACTTAATTATAACATACTATTTTTATTGAAACGAATATTATTTATCATTGAGTAGATATAAATTTTTTTAAAAAACAAATTTGATAATTTACAGATTAATTGAAAATGTTAAAAAAATTTTAAAAAAAATTTTGTCAAAAATTTAATAAAAATTTTAATTTAATTTATTTAAAAAATTACTATTATTTTTAATTCTATGAGCTAATAAAATCTATGATTTTCTTATATCTAGTGTAATAATTTTATTAAAAATTCAATAATTATATTTTTAAACTTTGTAGAATTTCAAGATTAGAAATCATAAAATAAATAAATAAAATTTAATTTTTAAATAATAAAGAAAAAATTTATTTTATCAATTATATCATAAATATTTATTATAAAGTATAGCTTAAAATCTTATTTCTATTTTTTTATTATCCATGTTACGAGACTATTCAACTAATAAAAATTAAGCAGCG
This sequence comes from Primulina huaijiensis, assembly GCF_012295235.1. NCBI lineage: Eukaryota > Viridiplantae > Streptophyta > Magnoliopsida > Lamiales > Gesneriaceae > Primulina > Primulina huaijiensis. Next base: position 4,372,542 of record NC_133321.1, read on the forward strand.
TTATNTATGTTACGAGACTATTCAACTATTAAAAATTAAGCAGCGTTATTTTTTTACATCATCTTTTATTATTATTGAATATTACATTCATTTATAAATCATAAATTAAAAAATAATTCTAGAATTCAAAATTTCCTATGATATTAAAATTATTAAATGAATAGTCAGCAAAAAATGAAGACTTTTGAAAAGGAAAAAAGAAAATATATATAGAGATACATTTTGAAAATTAGAGAGTGATATGGAGAGATGAAAAGAGAAGAGAAGAGAAGGGAGATGATGTGAAGTGGCAGAGAGATAAAAAAAAATTGTATATAAGTTAGAAGTTTTAAAAATCTTTCAAATCATTAGGTTGAATCAAAGACAATTTTTGACAATTTATAGTCGTACCTCAGGCTTTAATGTTTATATGTTAAATAATTTCATAAAATTATTAAAAGTCTATTGAAAATTTGAATATCAGACAATTATAGAGTTTTAAAAGTCGATGTTGAATATCACTTGAATTTTTAAAACTCTATTAAAATTTATTTTGATTACCACTAAATTTCTATAGAGTATGCAAAAATCTTGATCGAATACCTCTGAACTTTTAAAATCTATAATATTCATTAAAAATCAATAAATCTCATATATTAAATATATACCCTCTGAATCTTACAAGGGATTATAAATCTGTACACAATGAAAAGATTTTTTTTAAAAAAACTATTATACACTTCATTTTTCTCTGTCCCCTTTCTTCCCTTCTCAGTTTGCCCGCTTCTTCCCCTTTAGTTTACCCGCTTCTTCAATTCTCAATCTCCCGCTTCTTCACCTCCAATTTACCTCTTAATTTACCCAAATTTCATAGCATATATTTCATCTTGAAGGTCAAATAGTGCCTATGTTATACTCTTATGTATGTATAGTTTGATACACCAGATAAGAGAGGGATTGATAAATAATTCTCTTTATTCCATGTTTGGTATCTTTTTAGAAAGCTTATGATAATATCATGAGTCCATGATAAATAATTTTATACATAGATAAAATATCTCTTTTATGAGATGTGATAATTTTAATTTAATGATAAAAACACTACAAATGACTTAATTGTCCTCAATATATAAAAATCATAAACCTTATCGTTCTCTCATTTCACAGACTCATCAAATAAATATTTTTATTTATTTTTATATATTATATAATATGATAATTATATAAATGAACTCGAGATAATTATATATATGATTTTTATAAATCTCAATAAAATTATTAGTATCACTCGATTAACTTTAAAAATTGATATTTGACTTGACTCACAAAATCAAGAGCTCAATTATCATATTATATAATATATAAAATTAGGTAAAAATAAATAAATAATGCAAGCATTATCGGCGTATGAACAGATAATAAATATGAACTCAAGCAACAACTTTAAAATTATAAAATTTATTATGATAAGGTTATTTTTGTCATTATAATCTAATATAAAAATTTAATCACTTTTATTAAAATCATACCAAACATTAAATAAAATATACTACATCTTATTTATCCTTAACTTATCTTTATATTATATATCAGATGTTTATCCTATCATGTGTACCAAACTATGCCTAAGTAATCTTTAATCATCCAAAGTCGGTGATATATGATTGTTCTTAATGGATTGTTTTTCTTCTTTTGTCTTCATGCGTAAGTATTTGTCGTTCTCTGTTTTTTTTTTCCTTTTTACTTTTTTGCTTATTTTTTTAACTTTTAATTTGTTCCTTTATCACATCTTTAAATTGTGGCTATAGATTATTTTAATTTTTGAGGTAATGTCGTATCTTATGGATTATATGTGCTTCTATATTATACAAAGTGTTATAATTTTAATTCAAGTCACTGTAGTTCAGTTGACAAAGTGTTCAGTCCTTAACAATTAAGTTGCAAGTTTAATTCTTAATCTGACGATAGCTGCTCATAAAGAACTTACTCGACAACGCAATCATAGAATCCATAGAAGGATTATGAGATATAATATGGCTGATAGATTGCCTGGACAAATCTCCCATATCTGGAGGATTGTTGATATTGCAGATGTTGGATGTGTGAACAATTAGAGAATGAGTATGAATGTTTTTGCTGGTATTTTTTATTTGGTAGAGCATGTGGGGGAGTTGGACCGATTCTAAATACGTTAGTGTACAAGAAAAGATTGTCATTAATTTTAGCAAATCTAGGACATTACAAAAAGAATCGAATTGTTAAGACATGATTATCTGCGTAGTAGGATCTCCGTTAGTAAAAAAATTTCATGATGTATTATCATCTATACTTAAGTTGCATCACATCCTTCGATTGTCGAACTTGTGCCTGTAGCAACTAACAGTACCAATGAAAGATGGAAATATTTTAAGGTACGTCGACCATTGATAAAATTGTTCAGCACATTATTTTATATTTTTTCATCACATAATTATATAATAATATCATATACACATTAGAGTTTATGCTATTTTTTAAATTAACCAACCTCTTAATTGTATTAGGGTTGTCTTGGTGCTTAGAAGAGACACATCAGTGGTCATTTACGCCAAAGTGAAAAGTCTAGGTACAGAACAAGGAAAGGTATTACGACTGCTAATGTGTTAGGTGTTTGAGACCGTAACATGAAATTTGTTTAAGGTTCGGCCGCTGATTCTAGGGTATTGTGTGACGCACTAACTAGGCCAAAGATTTCATATAACATATACAAACTTCTTATACATTATTTAAATTTAATCTTTCTCATTCAACTTTATTGATCATATCTTTACAAATTCTAACATGTTACTGTCTATGTGACAATGGGTACGCCAATGCAGATGGTTTTTTAACGCCAAAATTCAAGTATGTTTCATATTTCCGCTAGTGGAATAGGTTCATGAAGATATATTCGTTCAAATTTTGAAGTCAGAATCTGCAATCAAGCACACTGATGGGTCTTCTGAGAAGAAAAATTCAAAGAAGAAGAAAAGTATGGATAACAGAAGTGAAAATCTAATTGAAGTAAGGGTTAATTGAGATTCAATACATTTTAAAAATGAGTTTTGGTTTTAGTACCTGGAGAGAGAAATTTTCTTTAAAAATACCAAAAATGTTCTTATTACCTATTTTGATTTTAATTGATCCTCGCGCTTTCGAAATGGTATTAGAGCCTATGGTTAATTTATTTCAAACAAAACATTTATTATTATAAAGAAACGAAATGTTTGAGGAGGAGAATTTCAAAAAATTATGAATCCGAACTTAGGTTCGAGAAAAATAATTTACAAGGCTTATTCCAATATTTTGGAATACACACAAGAGTTTCTAACTATTGTTAGATACCAGGAACAGAAAGGGAAGCCTCAGCACCCTCAGGTAAACTTATGATGCAAACAAATAAGTTTATGGAGATAATACTAGATTCCTCTAAGCTCTCTTTAGATCTTAGAGAAATCCAAAAGACAGTACAAAACTATGACAACATGCTATACTTTGTACCGCAACGAGTAGAGAAAATCCTTGAAAACCAGGAAGAAATTCTTGGAATATTAAGGGATATTCAAACAAGAATTCAAAAACTAGAACAACAACCCAGTTCTAGTAAAAGAACTTCAGGAGGTTGGTTACCACCATCATTTGGTACTGAACCTTTGTTACATCAACAAGGGAAAGCCAGAGTGGTGTCGAAACCTTTGACTGAAGAAGAAAAGATGATCAATCTAATTAAATCTGTCTCAGAAAAAAAATTAAGCTAATGACAACTTTAGAAATGATTGGTCTAGAAGATCTACAAGAGCTTGCGGAATCTTTCGCAAATCTCAAAGTTGTAGATCTAAAGATGAACACAGCAGGAGGTGAAACACCTGCTATAACTTGGTCATCTTCTCAGGAACCACCAAGAGAAAGTGTGGGATCTCAGAATGTAAATATTAGAGAATCTCAATCTGATTTCCACACTTGTGGAAGATCACACCATGTGAGAACAAGGACAAGGAGAAATCAAATTCCCTTGCACCAAACACCCTATGGGAAAACTGTTTTAGATCCTATACATCTTTACGGGGTTATGCTTAACCTTGATGTATTAGATTTCAAAAACAGAGAAGAACTCATAGACGATTGGACATTTGCTATGAGAATTGCAGCAGGAACACTTGATTTCAACAGAGAAGGATTCATTAAACTCCTGGAAATGAGTCTTATAGGATCAGTGAAAATTGCGTGGGACATGACTTCGGTGGAAACTAAAGAGTCAGTCCTAGCCGGAGAATCTCTAAGCGAGATAGCCAGAAGAATTGCTACCCTATTTAAAGAACAATTTATAGGGGTAGACTATTTTAACAGTCAAGATACAGAGAAGAGGAAAAAATATACTTAAGCTCTGTATAGTCTTGAATATATGTTTGGTGGATGAATACATTATGTTATTCACTAAATATAGATGGAATTCAGGGGTCGAAGAAGATATAGCGATGCAGCTATTCTTCGCCAAGATGCCAAGTCCCTGGAGAGAAATTCTTATAAGATAATATGTACCTGGAAATCCAGATACATTGGCACGAAGAGCCTCTTTCCTTAAACGAAAATTGGCAGAATGGTGTCATTTGGCAGCATTACAAAAAAATTACAAACGATTAAGGGGTATTAACAAGCGTACTCCTTTGTGTTATAAGGAAAATGATCTTCCAACAATTATTGGAAGTAAACCACAAAAGCATAAACGGAACAGTTTCAGGACTCATCCTTATGCTAGAAGTAGAAGAAGTTTTTGGAAACCAAGAACAGTATGGTCTAGACAGAAAGCCAGATCTTACAAATCTGGACAAAGAAGCGGACCATCAAGAAGTAGGACATCCTCTCAAGCATCGAGTACATCTCGAAGCACAGGAAGAACACCTACAAAGAAAATTTTCAGAAGAGCCCACACACGAGCTTGCTGGACATGTGGAGCAAGAGGTCATATCTCGACCTACTGTCCGGAAAATGAAAAAAGAGGTATTAAACGCTTCGATCCAACCCCGGATATTGAAGAAGCAGATTATTACCAAGATCTTATTCATGTATACCGATTTGAGGACATGGCCTCATATGAGAGTATATATGAAGAAGAAGAAGTCCTAAGGCAGGGAGAATCCGATGGCACTGAATCGGAATCTGACTAAAGACGAGGTGTTGCGACACGAAACACAGGAGGATTTGTCTGGATTCTTTAGCCAGACAACAATATCTCATAACATGGTCAAAGAATCATGAAAGAAAATCCTAGTCTACAAAGATATCAAGGATTCTCTGCAGGACAGGTAGAAAAGTTCTTAGGAAATCTTGGCCTAAGAAACAGAAAGCATAATATAATCTATAAAGTCTCTCGAAGGGAAATGGAAATCCCAATGGAACTTACTGGAAATAGAATTGAGATGTAATTAATTCCTTCTGAAGAAATTAAGGAGGAATTACAAAAACTCAAGATAGAAGTAACAAGGACAATGTCCTGGATTCATATTGGAGCAATCCAAATTATGATAAAGCTAATTTCAAAGAAGGTATAGATTCACCCATTGATATTGCTATATGCGACAAAGGAATGGGGAACCTTCAAGATTTAGTACTGGGGACTATCTCAGGAAACCTCTGTGCAGGAAAAATTGTAGGAGTTATCTATCCAAGGATAGCCTACAATCTAGCATATCGAGATTTCAGCCGAGCCTTGACATTACATCAAAATTTCAAGGAGAAAAGGCTGATGAAGGAAGGTAATATACCATATTCTATTACCTATCAAATCTCATATGCTCTATCTAATACACATCATTCAGAGTTGTTTATTAGAAATGAGTTTATTGAGATATTAGAGATATTCGGAAAAGTTGCTCGGGAAATTTATCCAGAACGAGTTGAGTTTCCGGTAATACAGGAAACAGATATCCAAATACAAGACAAACCGATTCTACATAGGAATCAAAGTCTTAGATTAGAATCAAGAAGACTATCTTTTCAAGGAGATATAATTACAAGCTACAGATGGGGAAAAGCCCATGTCCAAGAAACCCAACAGGAGCTAAAAAGTTTTTCAATAATAGGAAAGCTTATATGTCCAGAAGGGTGGAAGGAAATCGAAATAGTATTTGATATTACGAAACAAAGGAATCAATTTCGTTGTAATACCATATACTATTTAGAACAACCTATGATAGAAACTTACCAAGGAATGATCCAGGTTGGAGAATTGGAAGTTAATATCACAGGAGTTCCGGGAAAAGAACCAGATCAACTGATTCTTGGACTAGAATTTCTCGAGGAACATAAACCTTGGAAACGTCTAGAGTATGGAATGGAATTTATGGCTGAAGATAAGATGTGGAAAATCCAATGACCACAAGTACATTCTCGATATACATTCCAGTAGGAATGTTATATGAACAATATAAGGCAGAATACTTTGCTGCTTATATTGATTCAGGTGCTGGAATCTGTACAGCAAAACGAAGAGTTTTTCCAAATAGTTTGGAAGAAAAATTACCCAAGATTGCTAGAAGAGATTTTTCCAGAAGAATCTTAATCTTATGTAAAGGGATTGAGATGACTGAAATAATGATTGACGGTGTTGGGCAAACACCTTGGTACAAGGTAAAGACACCACCAATTTATTTTCATGATACAGGAGTTGATATTTTGCTAGGAAACAATTTCCTACAAATGTTCAAGTCCTATACTCAAGAAAATGAGGCTAGAAGATTAGTGTTTACAACTCCTTGTATAGTTCAGAGACTACGAGAGGTATTTTATAGAAAATTGTCAATCCAGTTTCGCAGCAAGCGTGGTGATTCATGACAACTTCTGAACCCAAAAATGAAAGATTCCAGACGGTTCTTTGGAAGATGTCAAGAAAAGAATCAAAGAAAATTACAATGAAGATCCCTTGGCATGGTGGGACAGAAATAAACTCAAAGTTTGCCTTAAAATTAAGGAAGGCAAAGAGTATGAATTTGTCCGTTGCAAGTCTATCCCAATGAATATTATTGATCAAATGGATATGCAGATTATAATCAAGGAACATTTAGACCTTGGTTTAATCAAAGCAGAAATGTTACCATATAGTAGTCCAGGTTTTCTGGTAAGAAATCATGGTGAGATAAAACGAGGAAAACCCTCTTTTATGCTACAGTGTTTGCATGATAGGTTTGTGAAGTTTTCATCGAAACCGATGTTGGATTGTTACTTTGAGCATCTTGTTTTGGTAAACAACCAAATGTGTAGATTGAATTTGATTATGAAGGACATGAGAAGTTAGAAAAGGGAAAATTTGATAGCAAGTTCACACTCTGCTACAAATTCTTACTCTTGTGTGCCAATCCCTTGCAGCAGAGACATGCCAGTGGTTCAGGGGCAAGATTCCAAAGGCTGCTTTACCCTTTACATCACTTCCATGTGTCTGAGTTGGTTCATATTCATTTCGTTGTTCATGATTCAATTCAAATTTTCAAAACTTGAATAGATGGATGACAGTTGTTTAGTTGTGACATTTGAGGAGTTGTTTTCTATTGCTTTTCTTGTTTGATGCGCCTTCGTGCATTAGAGGCTGGAGACATGCTTAAGCACATCTTCTGAGCCAATGGCTCTGCGGCTGAAACATGTCACACATCTAAATTGAAGGTTTCTTTCTGTCTTCAAACCTCTCTGTTCAACAAGTTTTACTTCTCAACTTAGCTTAGGATAGGGTGAACTCGTCTATTGAGATGTCAATAAACGAGTGCACTTGGCCTGGAAGATTTGGCCAATTTGGATTTTAAAATCTTAATCATAATGGACTCAATATGTTCGAATGATTTATAAATCCAAGAATTCGAAATTATTTAGCATTTATGTATAGGTGTTTGCAATCCAAAGGCAATTGTGCAACTTGGACACATTCCTGGCCTTTGCGGCTTTGCCCTGCAAGCCACCAGTAAAAGGAATATGAATTTCTTTTATTATTATTGTCAGCACAAAAATGACACGCCTATTAACCTGGACTCATGCCATTGAAAACAATTTGTACTGATGATTGGTTCACTGGTTGATTCAAATGGGACAGAAAAACTTGGGTCCAATACGATTTCCAAAATGAATATAAAACTTGTAAAAATAAAAACAGCTGAACTTTTCGTCCTTTCAACAAAGAGAATAAGTTCCACATAAAAGTTAATACTGAAAGACTGCCTAAGATATTCAAGCTAAGATATTCAAGAACACCAATCCCAGCAACTTATGTTGAAGCGACTTTTCTGAGAGTATGAGAAATTGCCCATTTGAGTCACTTGTTCACACACATCAAAGGGATCTTATGAATATAGAACAAGTCCTGAATCGAGCCCATGTTGCGGTTTTACTCCCTACACGTCCGATGGCTTTTTACACCTTCAATGCAAGTTTCTGAGCAGCAAGCGCTTCTGCTTCAAGTGTTGGCTCCCACAAGATTGTAGATTCGGCGAGTAATGCAGTCACAACGTATGGATCCATGTTAGATGCTGGGCGTCTATCTTCCAAATAACCTTTACCAAAGAAAAACTAGTTTATCAAGAAGAGTACAGATGAAATATAGAACGCTCCTTTACATTGTCCAAGAGTAAAATAAAGAACTCAAACCTTTGCCATTCTTCTCAGTGTCACGTCCCACACGAATCGAACAGCCACGGTTAGCGACTCCCTGCAAAAAATATTGAATCGATAAAAGTATGCATTCAAGAAAGTTTTTTTTGCCTATTTTTCCATTTGCTTGTACTGGTGTCCAAAAATGTATGTGGAAGTTGTCCAAAAATGTATGTGGAAATTCCAATCATACCCATGAAAATGTGTTGATACTGGCAGTTTCATGCTTTCCTGTCAATCTTCTCTCATTTCCTTCTCCATAAGCACTGATATGCTCTTTATGGCGTAGCGAAAGGTTCAAAATCGCCTTCTTGATCACATCGAACCCCCCTTCTTCTCTCATACTTTTGGTGCTGAAAGAAATCAATAATTAATAGTGAGTTTTCTTGGTACGAGCAACGGAGCAGACCATGCATTGAAACAAAACTTGTTTTTATCGAAGTAGAGTTGCTTAAGCAATAAAGATCTAATAAAGCAAGCTTTCGAGGTTGCTTCGGGGCAAAGACTACAAGTGAATAGGAAGCGACAGTTGAATCAAGAAAATTTATGATTACCTGTAGTTTGTGTGGCATCCTGCACCATTCCAGTCACCCTGAATGTCTCATCATATGCTAATAAATTAGCTTTTCTTGTTTTGGGACCAAAGGAAAAAAAAAAAACAAACATACAGAACAAACTTAATTCGTACCTCAATTGGCTTTGGATCCAGCGAGAGAACAACTCCAGCTTGTTCTGTAATTCTCTGCCAAGATGGTGAATATAAAGACATCAATCAAGAAACCAAGTGTCATTTCAATCAAGGGGTGGAGATAGGAATATTGATGGTCAAGGGAGCTCAAATTGTTTTAAAAGTCACGCCGAACTTTTCAAATTTAAGGATCATTAAAAAATGGCTTACCTCAAGGAGGTACCTTGCACACCAGATGTGATCCCCTGCTTCAATCCCTATACTTGGACCGACTTGAAATTCCCACTGCATGAAGCATCCATTTTAAGAAAGCCTTAACTAGAGGACCAGATATATAAGCAAGTTCACTAAAGAAATTAGGAGTTGAGGAAAGAGACCTGCCCAGGCATAACCTCTCCGTTGGTACCACTAATATTAATTCCAGCATATAAACAAGCCTTATAATGAGCGTCGGATATGTCTCTTCCAAATGATTTGTCTGCCCCTGCTCCACAGTAGTAAGGGCCCTGTACATTCAGCAAATGCAAGACCATCAGTTGATTGTTTACTGATAGCGCCAGTAATTTGTCCCATGTAAAACCGATGTTACCTGAGGACCAGGGTACCCTCCAGTAGGCCAACCTAACGGCCATTTTACATTGTTCTGTAGTAAAGTGTACTCTTGTTCAATGCCATACCTAATACAAGTTGGTTCCCCAAGAGCAAAACAGTGTTACAAAACTCTATTCTTAACACAAACTTTGTGGAATGTCGTCGAGTTTCTTTATTCCTCAACACCCACCCCATGGTGTTCAAAACATACATTGTTGACAAAATTTCCAGACAATCAGCAGAAGAAATTACCATGGAACTTCAGCAACAACCTTAGGGTCGCTGAAAACCTGAGCTGCTTTGTGGCGCTTGTTTGTCGGAAGGGGCACACCTGCTGGGGTATATGTGTCACATATAACCTGTTTTGGATCATGCGCATATACGAAAAACGAGTCTTATATTCATGTGACATAATACTTCAAACAAAATCAGGCAGCTGAGTAACGAACTTAAGCAACTATCATCAAATTCATTGACTCACCAAAATGTTGTTGCCACCACGGAATGGATCCTTGAAGATCGCTTGAGGGCTGCGTAAAAGATTGCCACAGATAAACTTAAAGGGTGAAATTGAAAGGAAAACATTATCCAATACTTTGAGCAGACAATCTTACTATAAGATGACTTCACTATCTTCTCCAGGAGCCTGCCCTGTACTTGATCCATCATAGTTCCACTTTGGAAGCTCGGAAGGGTGCTCGATCGGCTTCGATATAGTCTGAATACATTACACAACAGATAAAGGTTGAAACAAATGCATTCTTGTCACACTGCATAAAGAGAACTCAATAGATTAACCAGTTTCTTGTACCCTTGATTTGCTACGAACATCGATTCCTGATCCTCCAATCCTAAGGCAATGGCAGTAAAATAAGTATCAGTGACAGAAAACAAGGAATCTGAAGCTTAACTTAGAACATGAAACCATACCATATATATTCAGCAATGATTTTATCAGTGTATGGAGCCAAGTCCAAGTTCAGCAACTGTTCCACACGGTTGATTGTCCCATTCTCCCTAGGCAAGGCAGCAAAAACTCGGAATTTGGATGAGCTTTTAACCATCCCTTTCTCGTTTTGCTTCAAAACAAGTGAGGAGCCCAACATCTTTGTACTCAATGGACTTGCATCCATTGTGTTCTTCGCAATTCTCATTCGCCATTGAGCAGAAGGAGCCAAGATTTGCGCCATTTTTCACTTTCCTGATAAATGCATTACTAAATACATGAGATTTTATTATATCATCCAATGGAAATAGATTCAGAAGATTTGCATTGTAAAACTAGAATTGATGGAGAACAAAAAATAGACCAAGAAAACATGGCATATCACGCGTCAATACCATTTGTGAAAGATGAAAACTAAAGTCAAAAGCAGTAAAACAACAATAATTACTCTAAAAATAACGACTTTCATCCCTTTCTCTAACTTTACAGATCTCAGACGTGGAAATGGCCCAAAATCAAGATCCTGGTCCCATCCCAAAAAAAGGCAATATCCCACCAAAGCTTTCCATGAAACATGGCTAAACACAAGTACAGTACTAACCTTGGAACTGCAAGAAAATGGGTTGAAGAACAACTGCATAAACTGGACTGAAATCCCAACAAATAGAGAGAGAATGCAAATGTTTGTATAATATTATTATACTTATTGAAAGGCAACAGGATTGGCCTTTTGGCGACAGATAGAGGCGTGTGTTGAGTGGAGGAAAATAGTCTCTTTGGTCACTCTTAAGCTCATCTACAAAGTTGCCACTTACTACCCTTTACAAGCATCGTTTCAGATAAAATTATTTTGAGGATTTTGAATAATTTTAAATGAAAATCCTCGAAATATTTTTATCCCCACAAATCCGTTTTATATATTATTTTACTTATTATATATTTCTTTTTATTTTTTATCTCACAAATCTGTGTTTTATATTAAATTTAGCCAAAAACTTGTGTGAGACGGTCTCACGGGTCGTATTTTGTGAGACAGATCTCTTATCTGGGTCATCCATGAAAAAATATTACTTTTTATACTAAGAGTATTATTTTTTATTTTGAATATCGGTAGGGTTAACCCGTCTCACAGATAAAGATTCGTGAGACCGTTGCATAATAGACTTATTCTTAAATTTATCATACATGTTATATTTAAAACTAGATTAAGCTAATGGCAAATTGCCCATAAATTCCTATTGGAGTTCTGAACTTTACGGTCAGTACCCAATAGTTAATATATTTATATTCAATGCCTGACAAATTGTATTTGTATTTTTTAACTCCCCAATGAAGGAAAAAAGACCGAATTACCCTCATATTTTATTAAAACTCATTACTACCCTCCTATTTATACTATTTTGCTGATACTATGAGTTTATTATTGTATTATATCTTCTCTCCCTTCTTCTACGGAGGTGCTTCGACCGAGTGATAAAGAGAGAAAGCTTCAACTGAAACGCAGCAAATGGGGGAAAAAAAGGCGACAAACAAATCTGTAGAAGCTAGCACCTCGAATAAATGTCGAAGAACTAGAAATAAGAAGAAATCCAAGCAAGGTACGAACGAGAAATCCAAGCAAGGTACGAACGAGAACCAAATTTCCCTCAATGTCTAGGGTTTGTTAATTGTGGATACTTTTTTGTGGTTTTGAAACTGTTATTGTTTGTTTTAGGTTATTAACAACCTTTTTCCCCCAATTTATAGGCTTTGTTCTTGATATTGTTATTCATTCGATTTTTTTAGTTATACTGTTAATATTTTAAGAAATTTTGATTAAATTCAAAAATTAGTAGATGTGCTTGATTTCGAAGCTGCTGTTCCAAACTCCTTGTGTTATGCACAATTCAATTTTTATGTGATTATTTATTTTTCCGTCTACTGTTGTGGCCAGTGCAATTAAATTTTTTGCGTCTAATACCATGGCTAGATTTGTTGATCAAATAGACATGTCTAAATGCTATTTTTTATTTTGTGTATATGCAATTATGTTCTGTTTCTTATTCTTTTTTGTAATTGTGTTTCTAATAGTTATTGTATAATTGTTTTATGTTTTTTAATGTAGAAACTACTGCAGAAGACAAACTAATTCATGATTATCACGAGAATAAGAGTGGTAAAGAATATTTTTCACGATGTTCCCCTCCTTATTTTAAAACTGTGATGGGAGAATTGAAGCCAATTCTAGGTGAGCAGCATATGAGTCGGATAAATGATACTCCTTTCGTCAAATGGATTGATATGCAGTCCTTGCTATTAGTAGTGGGCGGATCGATTATTTTCTGAACAGATTTCAGGGTGATCCGTGTTCTTTTTTTGTTGGTGATAACATTACCATCCCTTTCAAATCAGCTGATTTCTCTATTGTGCTCAGCCTACATCACATTGGACAACCAGTTGACTTGGACCTGAAACTGGAGTCCAAATTTTTGACACGTCATTTTGACGGCAAGGTCACCAATGCCAACCGAATAGGCATTTATGAAAAATTGATTTTCCTTGCAAGAAGTGACGATGAATGTGATATTGATGACTTTGTGAGAACTTTCATTTTGTTCATTTTCAACTGCATAATATTTCCCACGAGCAATTATATCACTCCTAGATTTATATTTCCTTATCTCGATGATCTTACGATATTTTTTAAATATGCTTGGAGAGATGATGCCTTCCGATTTTTATATCGAGAAATATGTCAGATCGGGAAAAAAACTTTATGTTGATGGATGCACGGTTGGATTGATGGTGAGTATTCAGCTTTACTATTTATTATCTTAGTATTTGTCATTAATTTTTATTTTATTTTTTGTTTTTGGCTTGGTTATATGAGACAGTCCTAGTTTTAGGAGTAAGGCGTGGTTTAAATGTTTACCCTCGGTTGTTTTGTTGGGGGAAAAGCAAGATCCCACTAAATGCAGCTGGCACTGAAACATTGTTGAAACGCATAGATTCAACTCAGGTACTTATAATTATTTTAGTTTATTTATCTAGTTGTGCAAAATTAATGTTTAGTTGATTGACGGTTGTATTTATTTTTATTTGTGAATAGGTTCTGTCGATACATCCATTTTGTGAGGAGGAGAAGTTGTTAGTGGACATGAATCTTGTTTTAAACCAAGAAACAAATAGATCTGAAGTAAAACGTTTTGAGAAACTTGTCATGAAACAAATGAATGATTTAAAGATACTGAGAAAGAGATGTGCTTAATTAGAGGGTGAAAAGGTTCGACGTAGAATGAAGGGAAAAAGGTCTGTGGCGGATAAACGTGACAATGTTGTTGAATCTGAGGAAAAGATTGATAAAACAGAAGAGAAGATGACTTTTGAGTCACCACATGATGGTGATTTTGTTGACGTAGTGGTAAATGCAGTTGTTTCTGATTTGGCTAAAGAAAAGAAAGAGGTAGATGAATCTCATTCTTTGAATGAGACGGTTGATGAGAGCATTGGTGGTAGTTTTGTTGCTACTTCTGAAGTGGAGAAGAAAACTATTTCTCAATCTTCAATTGCGGATCATGTGAGGGCTAGGGATGATCGTGTGACTCCACCTAGCTCAACACCAAGACGTAAGAGAAAGGTGACAAAACAGGTAAATGAAGTGTCAATTATTTCCAAATCGATTGTATTAAGTTTAATTTATTTTTTCTGTTTTTTAGTACTATTGTTGTTATTGATGTTTGGATTTTCTGTTATATTGCTGAATATATCGCCGCTTTTGGACAGGAAGTTATAGACGTTGAGAAGAAAGACAATACTCCTGGCAAGGTTGCCATGGATGAGTTTCAAGTTAGATCAGATTTCTGTGGACATGAAGAAGCTGATGATGAAGAGAGAAAATTGGTGACAAAATTTCTTGCTAGAAAAGAATTGGAGTACGTTGATCTTCCGTATGTTTCTTCTTCTTATTTTCGTAATAATGTGTCCTAATTTTTTTAATGAAATTGAATTTTCTATTTTGTAGTGTTGTCGTTTGGCAAGATACGGTTATGAGTTTAAGTGGACCGATATTATGTCATTTCCTTTTTGGTGATCCTGTTGAGGCTGAGATAATTAATGTTTACATGAGAATTATGCAAAAGCAAAGTTTGCAGCATGGATTTGAGATTTATTGCATGGACACAATGGTGCAGGTTCGTAGCAGTCCGAGTTTTGCGTTTTTTTTGTTTTCGTTTTACTATATTAAGATAAATGAGTATATATGTTCTTGAATGTGTAGAAAGAAGTCCTTACGAAATTTGAACAACATGGGAAAAGATCGATGGTACATCGGGATGATTATGGAGCTTTTCTTTCACTGATGACATCTTTCACGATGGCTAGACTGCAGGAACTGACTGGAGAATTATTTAGAAGATGCAGATACATCATTTTCCCTATGAATGACATGTGGCATTGGTTTTTGTTGGTTTACAAAAGAGATGAATGGATATTTAAACTGTGGAACTCCATGCATGATCCATTCTCAGTTGGGAAAGCCAAAGTTTATGTAAGTTTACTTTGAAATGTTCAAAGATTATGTAAATACAAATTAAGATTAAATTTTGAAAGTATTGTTTGTTGCAGACAAAGTTTTTGGCTGGTTCCATACGTCACTTATGGGGATTCGACCTTGTAAGTGAGCCAGTGTTAAGAAAACCTTGTCGTCAACAAGGTGCAACCCTCGATTGTGGCGTCTATGCATGCATGTGGTTGGAGTGTCTAGCCCGTGACACAGATGAGATTTGGAGCTATGCACAGGATGTGAAGATGGACACTTATCGAGCATGTTTGGCAGCCACAATATTATCTGATGAAAATGGATTGTTGAAAAACAAGTTTGAGTAATTAATTACTCCTCACTATTCTGATGGTTAAGAAGTTACAGTAGTACTGGAGTTTGAACATTTCAAGTCTATATTTAATTGTTGGTTTAAATTATGTAATGAAGACACACCAATTGATTATTATCGTGTTTGTGTTAGCTGTTACGCACTTCAATATCTATTTCTGTTAAAATTTATTTGTTTTTGGGAAAGTTTGGTGTATCATTTGTTCACTTTTCAGAGTTTGGTTTACGTGGTGTTTTAAATGGTACATATCAATTTAGAAGAGAAAATTGAGTACAAAAATTGCTTTATTGGGTATATTATGTGTAACTATGAGTACAAATGTTAAATAATCGAGTATATCTAACTAATCTAATATTTAGTCATACATTAGTAAACACACAATAGTATTTAACTAATCTAGGACAATGTACACACAAATTGAGCACAATATACACATGAATTGATTACAATGTACATATATATTGAGTACAATGTACGCTTAAATTGAGTACAATGAACACATGAATCGAGTACAATGACTTGTCAATCCAGCACAACGTAGAGTAGTTCATCTATTCATGCTAGGATCACCAAGTCATTATCCGATGAAGTTGTTATTATGTAAATTTTGAAGACCATAAGATGTCTGATTGAGTATATATATTAAATAATATAGCACAATTCACAATAAATCGGGTATACATGTGTTAAAATCAGGTATACATGTACATAAATCGAGTACTCAGATTGAATATGTATAAAATTCATGAAATTTACATATAACATGAATTTTAGTACTCGATTAATGTACATGTATACCCGATTTTAACACATGTATACCCGATTTATTGTGTAATGTACCTCATAACATATGATATGTACTTTCATCAAAATATAGATGAATATGTTGGATTTACCTTGAAAATAACCTATGTCCACCCGGAAAACACAGCAAGAAGAGAAGTGATCTTGTACGCTTTAGAAGTTGTTGTACAACACATCAAGTGATGGTACTATAAAATGATATACATCCTTCTACTTTACTTGGTGAAGTATTGTATCTCATATGCATTCGTTATTATGTAAATTTCGAAGACCATAAGATGTCTGATTGAGTATATATATTAAATAATAGAGCACAATTCACAATAAATCAGGTATAAATGTTTTAAAATCAGGTATACATGTACATAAATCGAGTACTCAAATTGAAGATGTATAAAATTCATGAAATTTACATATAACATGAATTTTAGTACTCGATTAATGTACATGTATATCTGATTTTAACACATGTATATCCGATTTATTGTGTAATGTACCTCATAACATATGATATGTACTTTCATCAAAATATAAATGAATATGTTGGATTTATCTTGAAAATAACCTATGTCCACCCGGAAAATACAGCAAGAAGAGAAGTGATCTTGTACGCTTTAGAAGTTCTTGTACAACACATCAAGTGATGGTATTATAAAATGATATCCATCCTTCTACTTTAATTGGTGAAGTATTGTAACTCATATGTATTCGTTATTATGTCAATTTCGAAGACCATAAGATGTCTGATTAAGTATATATATTAAATAATAGAGCACAATTCACAATAAATCGGGTATACATGTGTTAAAATCAGGTATACATGTACATAAATCGAGTACTCAAATTGAAGATGTATAAAATTCATGAAATTGACATATAACATGAATTTTAGTACTAGATTAATGTACATGTATACCTGATTTTAACACATGTATACCCGATTTATTGTGTAATGTACCTCATAACGTATGATATGTACTTTCATCAAAATATAGATGAATATGTTGGATTTACCTTGAAAATAACCTATGTCCACCGGAAAAACATAGCAAGAAGAGAAGTGATCTTTGTACGCTTTAGAAGTTCTCGTACAACACATCAAGTGATGGTACTATAAAATGATATTCATCCTTCTACTTTACTTGGTGAAGTATTGTATCTCATATGTATTCGTTATTATGTCAATTTCGAAGACCATAAGATATCTGATTGAGTATATATATTAAATAATAGAGCACAATTCACAATAAATCGGGTATACATGTGTTAAAATCAGGTATACATGTACATAAATCGAGTTCTCAATCGGATAATGACTTGGTGATCCTAGGCAATAAGAGATGAACTACTATACGTTGTGCTGGATTGAGAAGTCATTGTACTCAATTCATGTGACGTTGTACTCAATTTATGGGTACACTATACTCAATACATATGTACATTGTAATCAACTCATGCGTATATTGTACTCAATACATGCGTCTGTTGTACTCAAATCAACGTATAAATTGTTCTCGATTGTTTAACTTATATACTCAATTAGAAATTTTACGTACCTTGAAATTGACAACACATCAACTCTGGCGAATATTTTATTTTGATTTATCAATGGAAACAATATTGTACTCAATAAACTGTTAAATTATCTTGGATTATGTAACTTTTATACTCAATCGGGCATTTTATGTACTTTGAAATTAAAAAATTACAAGAACTTCATCGGATAATGACTTGGTGATCTTAGGCATGAATAGATGAACTACTCTACGATGTGCTGGATTGACAAGTCATTGTACTCAATTCATATGTACAGTGTTATCGATTCTTTAACGTATATACTCAATCTGACAATTTATGTACCTTGAAATTGACACACTACAATTTCGAGCGAAAATATATCTTTTTCTCTAGCTCAAAATATACTCGATTATTTAATATTTGTACTCCAATTTATACATAGTATACACAAGAAAGTAAATTTTGTACTCAAATCTCTGTTTATATTAATGTATGACTAAATATTACATTAATTAAATAAAGTTTGAATAGTAAACAACTTCCAATTTGGACATGTATTTTGTATTTCCGGTATAATATGAGTACAGTTTTCTCGTGCACAAAATATACCTAATTATTTAATATTTGTACTCATATTTGCACATAATATACCAAATTAAGCAATTTTTGTATTCAAATATCTGTTCAAAATTGATATGTACCATTTGAAACACCCCTTAAACCAAACATTAAAAAATGAACAAATGAAACACCAAACCTTCCAGAAACAAATAAAAATAAATAGAAATACATATTTAAGTGCTTAACACCTAACACAAACAAAACAATAAATTCTCTAACTTAAAAGATTAAAATAAACAACAACCTAAAGCCCAAGTTTTTTCTCAGAGAGCATATAAGAATACAAGACATCAACAAGCACTAAAACAACATGACAGTAAGGCAAACCAAACCAACTCTTTCCCAACATTTTCAAAAACAAAACAATCACATAATTCGTAAACCACCAATGCTTCCACTCGAACGCGTACGACTTCTCACCGGTATCAACATACTTGATTCCCCTTCCAGCACTCTCTTTTTCCTGTTAAAATTTCAAAAAATATTTCAGGTGTCAATCATAAACAAAAATACTGAATATTGAAAGATACTAACAGTAAGATAGTTAGTAATAATAAAAACATTGAAACACCATTTTCATGAAACAATAACAGCTAGTTTATAGCTTCTTTGCAGCTACGTCTGTTATGTCCTCCCTTATGACAACGACTACGCTTTGACACACGTGATTCGATTTGCGATGGTATCCTCTTGGTTTTCCTACGACCAGGCTGACTCCTCACATGAAGAGCATTGATTACATTTCCATCATCTAGATAAGACTCATTAATGTCAAACGTTGGGATGAGATTAATAATTCCTCTGTACGTTTGGCGGTACATTTCAATTTTGAAATACTTGTCGCAAAAATCATAAAACGACATCGACTTCGACTCAATAGGGGCGCAAGCATTCTTGCAAGGAAGCTTGTTGATTTGCCAATATCTACATGAACAGGTCATGGCTATCAAGTCAATAGCAAATGATTTTTCACCATCGACTACTTCAAACCTCCAATTACAAGACCGGTGCACTCTCAATTTCCGGGATTCCACACATACACTACCAATAGCTTTCTTTTTTTTTGGACTTAATTCTTTAACCATCATAGCTGTTGATTCACGTCGTTGGTGCATCATGTTCATGATCTGCACTCGTATATGGTCCACCATACCCACTATAGGGAGATAACGAGCTGCTTTAACCCAATTATTCCAACATTCGGCGATGTTATTAATTATAACACCCCATCTATTGTCAAGAAACAATGCATTTGCCCAACTTTGTGGTTCAAAATTTACAATAAAATCCCTAGCAAGTGGCATGGACTCCAAGATATTTTTTATATGTTGTTCATGCTCCTGCAAAGATGGAGCATAAGCAGCTTTTTTGAATACCGAAGACCAATGCTTTTTGTTATGTTTTGGATAGCTTCGCAACACCTAAAATGGTTACAAAAAAATCAGATTAAATACATCTATTTATATACGGAAAAAAAATTGGTCTAGATAAAAATAAGTAATTGATTATGTACCACTTTCACAAAATTATCAACTAAATGTCTCACGCAGTACGCATGGTGACTGCCCGTAAATAGTAGATTAACTGCCTTGATAATCCCAGGATGTCTGTCAGAGAAAAAAGTGTACTCATTGAATGGAATGCTTTAATACGAAAGCAAAACACTTCTCAGATGATAACAAAACCATTCCCAATTAATATCATTCTCCGTGTGCACTACAGAATAAGCAATTGTGAAAAGATCATCATTGGCATCTGAAACGCTCCAGATTCTACGATTGTCCTCACTGTACCAAGACGAGTCTTTCCAGCGTGCTTATGTCCTCACTCATACGCACCCTAGGAAACTTCCCAGGAGGTCAGCCATCCCAGAATTGGCCCAAGTCAAGCACGCTTAACTTTGGAGTTTTTATGTGATGAGCTACCGAAAAGAAGATGTACCTTCATGATATGAGAAGTACAAATCAAATCTTTTAAGCCCTCTTCAACTGTACAGTCCATTACATTGAACAGTCTCGGACTCTCTCTCATTCCGGTGTGGGATCGGTTCATTCATGTTCTCTCCACCTAGAAGCCTGCCAGGAGCCGCTCATTGTCCGTGCAACTGATGGCACCGGCGATCACCCCCCGCCCTCTTCGGTCCCGGGCCTCACATGCCCACCAGCTTCCGCTTGGTTCGTCCCCGAACCACACCGTACTAAGAGAAGTCGGCTCTGATACCAACTGAAATGCCCCAGATTCTACGACTGTCCTCACTGTACCAAGACGAGTCTTTCCAGCGTGCTTATGTCCTCACTCACACGCACCCTAGGAAACTTCCCAGGAGGTCACCCATCCCAGAAATTTCCCAAGTCAAGCACGCTTCACTTTGGAGTTTTTATGTGATGAGCTACGGAAAAAAAGATGCACCTTCATGATATGAGTAGTATAAATCAAATCTTTTAAGCCCTCTTCAACTGTACAGTCCATTACATTGAACAGTCTCGGAATCCCTCTCATTCCCGTGTGGGATCGGTTCATTCATGTGCCCTCCACCTAGAAGCCTGCCAGGAGCCGCTCATTGTCTGTGCAACTGATGGCACCGGCGATCACCCCCCGTCCTCTTCGGCCCCGGGCCTCACAGCATCCTTCGACACAGCAAGTAGGATACAACCTTTAAACTTATTCTTTATATGAGTCCCGTCCAAAAAAATCAACGGTCTACAACTAGTAACAAAACCAACTGCACATGCGTGAAAACAAATGAACAGTCGTTTAAATTTGTTAGTTCCGATATCAATCTCACACTCAGCAACACTTCCAGGATTCGTTTATTTAACAGCTCGACAATATCATCTTAGTCTATCATAGCATCCCTTATCTGTGCCATGAATATCATGCATCGCTAACTCCTTGCCCTTCCACACATTGCGATAGTTTAACTCTAAACCATAATCTCTTTGTAAGTCTTTTTGAATTGTACAAGGACGATAAGAGGGCTCTCCTATAAGTTTGCCTTTCACCACATTAGCTATCCATGTTGCATCTGCTCTAGGATGTCCTCTACTACGTAGATTATTCTCACCACATGTATGCTCTAAATTGCATTTTTGGATCGCAAATATATTGTCTACTTTGTATTTAGAAGCCTAAATTCTCCATCCACAACTAGTCTCAGTACAAGTAACAGTGCCTTTTTCGCTATCATTCTTTCTGTACGAAAATGAACGTCTTGTAGCAACAGCATAATTTTTAACACATCTTCTAAAGTCAGCAGCATCTTTGAATGTTTGACCTACACCACGAATGCAATTAATCCAAGCATCTATTGTACTGCTCAAAGAGGCATAATCAGCTTCGTTACCACTATTTCTCTGTTTGTCTTCCTCATCAACCCTTACCAATATGATATAAACTTGTTAAGTGCAAGATACAAAAATAACTTAACATACAAAAATGTAAAGTATGGAATGTAAATAATATTAGTATTGTCAAATAATTCATATCATGGCAAAAAAACATATTTATATTATCATAACATAGAACAAATTATATAACCATAATAATATCAACTAGTGCACAATTTCATGCTTGATAAATTAAAATATAAAAAAATTATCAAAACTAAACAGGGACATAAGTCTAATATATTTTACCTCCGAATATTTTGGTTGCGGACATGTTCGTTTTTAGTCTCTGCCTTCAATTCAATCATGCTGAGCTTTATACACATATGAAGATGAATCATATTTAGGACATCATCATCGTCGTTCAAAGTCACGTGCATCTTGTATTGGGGGGCTACGTATTGCAGAATCATAGCTTCAGGAGTAATCTCAGCACATTTTTTTCCAAGCCTCTCAAAAATATCCATCAAACTACAACCGCTGAAAATTGGAATCACAAACAACTGTTTCTTGCATTTACAGCTACCCAAAAACGACAGGTTGCAAGACCCACTTTCATATTCCATTTTGCACCTAATACAAAAAACATTGATATGCAGATTTCAAGACTTTAAAAAATTTTCAGAAATTTTTTTAACTAAATTAACAACTTTCACATTCAAGAACTAATACATAAAAATTCAGGATAAAATTGCATTAATCGAGAAATCTAAAAATAATTTCTGCATTCATCTTTACACTGCTTTGTATTCAAATAAGGCAGTCGTATGATTAAGGCCACAAGATACTTGTATTGCTTTTACGTTATTCTAAAAACCAATCATAATACAAAACCCTAAATTTTCGAAATTCAATCGGTGGAATTCAAAAAAATAATGAATTTAAAAAAATAAAAAGCACACAATAACAATCAAAAAACATAAGAAAATCATTAAATTGAAACAAATAAACACAAACTCACTCGCCCTAAAAGCTGGAATTTCACGGAAAAAATGAGAAAGTTTGAGGAAAGAAACTCACCTTCACTTTATTTTCCCTTCGATGAATATTTCCTGCACGACGTCTTCAAGATTTTGAGCTTCAAGTAAATGATGTTTCACACAGACTCCCCCACCATGGGATTTCTTCTCACGAAGCCGATGGGGGATTGGGGTAATAGTTTTAAAATCCCAAATACAGATAGATTCAACAAAATAAATAAGGGTAAAAATGGATTTTAATTGAAAATGAGGTCAATTAGGTAATTTGATGTTTACAAGGGAGTTAAAACATATGAAATAATTTTGTCAAGGAGTGAGAATATATTTGTTTTACACTAGGGACTTAACACAAACTTTGAAATTGTATTAGGGATTTTAATACAATTGTCCCTTAAGTTAATCATAGTCTGAATCACAATCTTATCAATCAAATCAAATATATTGTTATTTATTTGGAAAATTTCCAATAACTCCCTACATCCCTTCTCATCTTTATTTTAACTCCCTATCCCTTCAATTCTTTGTTTTAGCTCCCCAATATTTTAAAATTTCCAATAATACCCTTATCCTTTTATTTTAGTAATTGATTTTTCTTTTAAATTTAAAGGCCCATCATGCTTCCGTAAAATAAATTAAATCTTTTACCTTTTTGACCAGAATGCCACCGGGTTATATCCACCGTATTTTACGAACTGCTCCTCACAGTCCAACCACACGATCACAACCGATGGTTACAGATGCAGATTCCTTCAGTAGCACTTAGCACAACCCTAATTCGTTTCCTACCTCAGGGTGTACAATAAAAGATAAAATTTTGAAAATAATACATGAGAGGGGCTAGAGCAAAGATCTCTTTATTCAAACACAAACATTTATTATTATATTGAAACCTCCTGTAGAGGAGGAGAAACTTGTTTAGCTACTTATAGTAGCCAAACTTAAAAAACACATAAACTAGAAAGAGAAATATTACAATTTATTTGTTGAAAGAAATGAGGAAAATGTTCGATGATCATCACTTCTTTCTTCCTGCCTTATTTATAGAAGGCTTCTTCGGATTTGAAACCCTGACTTCAAATCTTGATAAGCCTTTACAGCTTGCATATGGACCATTTAGTGGTTGAGCGGTCCTACTTTCTTGAAATGTCATTTTCTAGATTATTAATCTAGAAATTAACTTTTCGTCTTCTTTTATCTCTCCCAGGTACCAGTAGAAATGAGTCTGGAGGATATCAGCTGTAATCTCATCTTCTTTTTCTTTGTACATTCTGATAATGGATCTGAGACCTGCAGCCTCACTTCTCTTATACTTGATTCTTCTTTTTAAAACTTTCAGATATACACGGTACATCTTTAAGTTTTTATTCTGATGTGTTTAACTGGTTCCATTTACCCTTCTTTATAGTATTAGGTTTGGGTCCAGTTTTCTTGTTTTCTTTATTGGATTTCTTTTTTAAATAAAGTGTCCAATGTTCTTTCGTCTTTTACCACTCATTATTAGTGGTCCTGTTTTCCCCACTCACATGGTGGTCCTCTTTTTGTTAGTGGGTTTGGTCACATGTCCCTTTTAATTTTGTCGAGGAATCTTAGGCTTTTTATATCCTCGAGGAAAATGTGAATGTGGTCCTTCCCCACTTGTCCTTGCTTCGGTAAAATGTTTTCGTTCAGATCTCGGTTTGAAACCTTACCGAATTCCGGTTCTTTCTGATTCTGGCATTCAGGACAGATGTTTTCTGACCATCTTCCTATATGTGCCATATTACAGAACTTTCGACGAGTCTCTTTACTGGCCGGCAGCTTGCTGTTCCATAGAAGATTTCTTTTCTTCTCGAATAAATCCTCTGCAAAACTTGTTGTTTTTCTTGTCATAGTGTTTAACAGGAATGATCCATTTAAAAAATTTTGGTAAAACTTAAATGGAAACTTAACTTTGTACATCTTCGTGAGACAGACTCAGATACCCCATGCTCTCCTGGTAGATATGTCATCTTCATTGAATGAAGAGACTAAGGGGGTTTCATTTGTAGGAGGCTCCTTTATAAATTTTTGAGAATTCATGTCTGGCCTCCTTAGCTTGATGAAATGAAAGGCTTCGTGTGAGCCTTTTCCTGCTGGTTCTGGTGCTGTACTGAAAAAATACAGCTCCAAAATATCTCCTCTGGAAAAATGATCATTGTTTGTCTACGTTTCATGTACCGCTTCCTGTATCCATTTTGGTAATGCTGATATCTCCGGGAAGTTGGGTGAAATAGTATAAACTGAGGCAAGAGCCCCAAATTCATACCAAGCTTTAACCTCCTTTGGATATGAATTTTGTTTCATCCATACCCTAGGATATTTTCCTGCAACATCAACTCGAACCATGGCTGGGTTGATGCCAATTCTTGTGTTTAATCTCTCCCAATTCTGTTGGTAAACTTGAAATGGAGAAATTGCATTTTCATTAGTACCAACCTTAGTTTTGCCTTTGTCAGTACGAGGCCTAAGGTTGATCTCTCCCTCTTCAATCCCCGAGGTGAAGGGTTGACTTGAAGACTAGAGATAAGGATCTGGAGTCTCAATTTTTGTTTCAACCGACTCATTTGGAGATGATCCCGACTTAACACTTGTGCTAGGGGTACTTGAATCCCCTGCTCCAGGTATAGAGTCCTGTACTCGAAAACTCTTCATTTGGGAAACCAATGGTTTCTCAATGCCTTGGAGGATAGGACTTTGCATTACAGACCATAGCTGAGAATTTCTTGATTTCTTCTTGCATCCTAATCTGGTAAAGTCCAAGCTTACCGTCGAACTTAGAGAATATCTTGGCATTGCGTATGCAACTTATGAGATGTTCTCTACTAAGTATAAAATACCCATCAAACTCCAGAATCTTATTAATTTCTTGATTAATAACTAATCTAGGTTTTCCTTGTTTTATCTCACCATGATTTCTTACCAGAAAACCTGGACTACTATATGGTGACATTCCTGCTTTGATTAAACCAAGGTCCAAATGTTCCTTGATTATAATCTGCATATCCCTTTGATCAATGATATTCATTGGGATAGGCTTGCAACGGACAAATTCATACTCTTTGCCTTTTTAAATTTTAAGGCAAGTTTTGAGTTGATTTCTGTCCCACCATGCCAAAGGTTCTTCATTGTAATTCTCTTTTATCCTTTTCTTGACATCTTCTAAGGATACCTTAGATTCAAACTCTACTTCATTCTGATGTAGAGTTATCTTCAGGTATTTCATATCTTCTGGTTGGAGTGTTTTATCTGCTCTCAACTGGAGCATTGTTTCTCCAAACCGTCTGGAATCTTTCATTTTTGGGTTCAGAAGTTGTCCTGAATCACCACGCTTGTTGCGAAACTGGATTGGCAATTTTCTGTAAAATGCCTCTCGTAGTCTCTGGACTATAATTTTGTGGTTACAAGGAGTTGTAAACACTAATCTTCTAGTCTCATTTTCTTGAGTATAGGATTTGAACATTTGTAGGAAATTGTTTCCTAACAAAATATCCGCTCCTGTATCATGAAAATAAATTGGTGGTATCTTTATCTTGTACCAAGGTGTTTGCCCAGCACCGTCAATCATGATTTCAGTCATCTTAATCCCTTTACATAAGATTAAGATTCTTCTGGAAAAATCTTTTCCAGCAATCTTTGGTAATTCTTCTTCCAAATTATTTGGAAAAACTCCTCGTTTTGCTGTTCAGATTCCAGCCCCTGAATCAATATAAGTAGCAAAATATTCTGCCTTATATTGTTCATATAACATTCCTACTTGAATGTATATGGAGAATGAACTTGTGGTCATTGGATTTTCCACATCTTATCTTCTGCCATAAACTCCATTCCATACTCTAGACGTTTCCAAGGTTTATGTTCCTCAAGAAACTCTAGTCCAAGAACCAATTGATCTGGTTCTTTTCCCGGAATCCCTGTGATATGAACTTCCAATTCTCCTACTTGGATCATTCCTTGGTAAGTTCCTATCATAGGTTGTCCTAAATAGTAGATGGTATTACAAGAAAATTGATTCCTTTGTTTCGTAATAACAAATACTATTTCGACCTCCTTCCACCCTTCTGGGCATCTAAGCTTTCCTATTGTTGAAAAACTTTTTAGCTCCTGTTGGGTTTCTTGGACATGGGTTTTTCCCCATCTGTAGCTTGTAATCCTATCTCCCTGAAAAGATAGTCTTCTAGATTCCAATCTAAGACTTTGATTCCTTTGTAGAATCGGTTTGTCTTGTATTTGGATGTCTGTTTCCTGTATTACTGGAAACTCAATTCGTTCTGGATAAATTGCATGAGCAACTTTTCCAAATATCTCAGGTATTTCAATGATCTCATTTCTAATAAACAATTCTGAATGATGTGTATTAGATAGAGCATATGAAATTTGATAAGTAATAGAATATAGTCTATTACCTTCCTTCATCAGCCTTTTTTCCTTGAAATTTTGATGTAATGTCAAGGCTCGGCGAAAATCTCGATCTGCCAAGTTGTAGGCTATCCTTGGATAGATAACTTCTACAATCTTTCCTGCACAGAGATTTCCTGAGATAGTTCCCAGCACTGAATCTTGAAGGTTCCCCATTCTTTTATCGCATATAGAAATATCAATGGGTGTATTTATACCTTCTTTGAAAGTAGCTTTTATCATAATCTGGATTGCTCCAATATGAATCCAGGACATAGTTCTTGCTACTTCGATCTTGAGTTTTTTTAATTCCTCCTTAATTTCTTCAGAAAGAATTAATTGCATCTCCATTCTGTTTCCAGTAAGTTCCATTGGAATTGCTATTTCCCTTCTGGAAACTTTATAGATAAGATGATGCTTTCTGTTTCTTAGGCCAAGATTTCCTAAGAACTTTTCTACCTATCCTACATAGAGTCTTTGATATCTCTGTAGACTAGGGTTTTCTTTCATGATTCTTTGGACCATGTTATGAGATATTGTTGTCTGGCTAAAGAATCCAGACAAATCCTCCTAGGTTTCGTGTCGAAACACTTTGTTTTCAGCCAGATTCCGATTCAGTTCCATCGGATTCTCCCTGACTTAAAACTTCTTCTTCATATATACTCTCATCTGAGTCAATATCCTCAAATCAGTATACCTGAATAAGATCTTGGTAATAAACCGTTTTTTCAATATCCGGAGTTGGATCAAAGCGTTTGATACCTCTTTTTTCATTTTCTGGACAGTTGGTCGATATATGACCTCTTGCTCCACATGTCCAGCAATTACAATCCTTAAAACTTTCATTACCTCGTGTATGAGCTCTTCTGAAAGTTTTCTTTGTAGGTGTTCTTCCTGTGCTTTGAGATGTACTCGATGCCTGAGAAGATATCCTACTTCTCGATGGTCCACTTCTTTGTCCAGATTTGTAAGATCTGACTTTCTGTCTAGACCATACTGTTCTTGGTTTCCAATAAATTCTTCCACTTCTAGCATAAGGATGAGTCCTGAAACTTTTCCTTTTATGCTTTTATGGTTTATTTCCAATAATTGTTGGAAGATCATTTTCCTTACAACACAAAGGAATACGTTTGTTAATACCCCCTAATCGTTTGTAATTCTTTTGTAATGCTGCCATATGGCACCATTCCGCCAATTTTCCTTTAAGGAAAGAAGCTCTTCGTGCCAATGTATCTGGATTTCCAGGTACATATTCCCTTATGAGCATTTCTCTCCAGGGACTTCGCATCTTGGCGAAGAATAGCTGAATGGTTATATCTTCTTCGACTCCTGAATTCCATCTATATTTAGTGAATAACATAATATATTCATCCACCAAACATATTTTATATAATTCAAGACTATACAGAGCTTGAGTATATTTCTTTCTCTTCTCTGTGTCTTGACTATTAAAATAGTCTACCCCTATAAATTGTGCTTTAAATAGGGTAGCCATTCTTTTGGCTATCTCGCTTAGAGATTCTCCGGCTAGAACTGATTCTTTGGTTTCCACCGAAGTCATGTCCCAAGCAATTTTCACTGATCCCATAAGACTCATTTCTAGGAGTTTAATGAATCCTTCTCTGTTGAGATCAAGTCTTCCTGCTGCAATTCTCATAGCAGATGTCCAATCGTCTATGACTTCTTCTCTGTTTTTGAAATCTAATAGATCAAGGTTAAGCATAACCTCGTAAGGATGTATAGGATCTAAAACAATTTTTCCATAGGGTGTTTGGTGCAAGGAAATATGATTTCTCCTTGTCCTTGTTCCCGCAGGGTGTGATCCTCCACCAGTATGGAAATCAGTTTGAGATTCTCTCATGTGTATATTTTGAGATCCCACACTTTCCCTTGGTGGTTCCTGAGAAGATGACCAAATTATAGCAGGTGTTTCACCTCCTGCTGTGTTCATCTTTAGTTCTACAACTTTGAGATTTGCGAAAGATTCCGCAAGCTCTTGTAGATCCTCCAGACCAATCCTTTCTAAAGTTGTCATCAGATTAATTTCTTTTCTGAGACAGACTTAATTAGATTGATCATCTTTTCTTCTTCAGTCAAAGATTTTGACATCACTCTAGCTTTCTCTTGTTGATGTAACAAAGGTTCAGTACCAAATGATGGTGGTAACCATCCTCCTGAAGTTCTTTTACTAGAACCGGGTTGTTGTTCTAGTTTCTGAATTCTTGTTTGAATTTCCTTTAATATTCCAAAAATTTCTTCCTGGCTTTCAAGGATTTTCTCTACTCGTTGCGGTACAAAGTATAGCATGTTGCCATAATTTTGTATTGTCTTCTGAATTTCTCTAAGATCTAAAGAGAGTTTAAAGGGATCTGGTATTATTTCCATAAACTTATTAGATTGGATCATAAGTTTACCTGAGAGTGTTGAGTATTCCCTTTCTGCTCTGGATATCTAACAATAGTTAGATGTTCTTGTATATATTCCAAAATATTGGAATAATCTTTGTAAATTATTTTTCTCGAACCTAAGTTCGGATTCATAATTTTTGAAATTCTCCTCCTCAAACATTTCGTTTCTTTATAATAATAAATAATATGTTTGAAATAAATTAACCTACGGCTCTGATACCATTTCGAAAGCGCGGAGGATCAATTAAATTAAAATATGGAATAAGGGGTATTTATGTCTTTGTTAAACTTTTAGGGAGTTTAAGCAAATATTTTTAGGTGTAGGGAGTTAGAATAAATTTGAGTTTGGTGTTAGGGATTTATTTACAATTTACCCTTATTTATCACTTATTTATCATTTGCTATTCCACATCTCATCTCTTCATTAATCACATAATAATTTATCCACACAATAAAAACAAAAAAATAGAAACACAGCTTTAATTTCATATATAATATAACATATATCCAACAAATAAACACAAAAACTTATATAAGATCGGCCCATTATCAATTTTGTGAGATAAATTTCCGACTTATTAATAAAAAAATATTATTTTTATTATAAATATAAATAAGATCGATTCATCTTACTAATATAATCACTTGAGATCATAGATTTATTCAACAATAAAAAGCATTGTACGACATTTTGTCAACTCTAATTAAATTCAACCTATTCATTTAACGCACATTTCCATGTTATTCAAAATAAACTCGTTTTCATTGGGTTTATGTGTGAGGAGACAATAAATGATGGGGAAGCATTTCATATCATTTAAAGCTAAGAGAGCTTTAATATTTTATTTTATTTTATAATAGTAAAAAAGTTAGAAACAAGTGCGTCAATGTACATCAAGTATTGTCCCATATTTGTAAATGTGGAATGTGTAGTTAATCGAATCTTTTTAAAAAACTATGGATTGTCTCATATTCCTTTTTTTCGAGGTGCAATAATTGTTATAAGGAAAATTATCAAAATATATTGTTAAGGAGTCCGTCTCACGGATCTTAATCTGTGAGACAGGTCAACCTTACCCATATTTATAATAAAAAGTAATACTATTAGCATAAAAAATAATACTTTTTCATGGATGACCCAAATAAGATATCCGTCTCACAAATACGATCCGTGAGATCGTCTCACACAAGTTTTTGTCATTGTTAAGAAATACGATTTAAAATATTACATCGATATCAATAACTACTTAAAATATTGAGTGATCAATCCTACTTTTTTTGTTTAGGCCAAATCGTGATTTGTGTATTTTAATATATTTTACATATAATAATTAAACAAACAATAAAAAGATAACCAAGAGTAATACTAATTTTGTTAGAAAATTGGGTTTGGGTGCAATTAATATTAAAAAACTAATTCATTTTTCTATATGATAAAAGTTAAAATTTACTCAAAACTTGGAATTTAAGTTACACGTAGATATTTTTAAAATATTAATTAGTTCAAAATCGATTTTGGATTAATGATAAATTAATTTTCAAATTTAACATTTACAGCACAACAATGACTCATTAAGGGTTGTGAGAGTAGAGGAGGACTTTGTCCCTCATTTCTTAGAAAAACTCAAAACTCTTTGGAATCTTTCATATATATTAGGGATGTAAACAATTCAAACTTAGCCTAACAGTATCATGTTTGAGCTTGACTCGTTTAAGATTGATAGAGGTTCGAGCTCGTAGCTTGATATGATTAACAAACGAACTGAAACAAGCTTTTTATCGAGTCAAGTTACGAATAGCTCGCGAATAGTTTGGTTCGTTTACATACCTATATAGAGTTTTGTATGATAAACTATTATTATGTTCAAGTCAAACCGTGCTAAAGTCAATCGATGATTAGAGAGGTGTGATGCACTGTCGAATTCGAGTTCACGCACCGCACAAGCACTCTAGCCATGGCCAAGTCATGCCATGCACGATGCTCGTATGCTAAGTTTGCAAACTATGCTTTGATGAAACACTTTGCACGTACGCATCGTCATGTGGAGTATTTCCTTGTACCACTCGGAAATGAGGTTCGATGACATGGCGATTGGTAACGTGACAAGTGATTGGACGACATTCAGATGTGTGAGATTACAACATTCACTACTTGTTGTATCGCGATCTAGAGAGTAAAAATTAATGGGTGTAAAGGTTCGCGAGTGAGTGCGATCGGGACAGATGGATGATGATCGGATAGGCTGGATTGATCTAAAATAAGGAGATGCAAAGTAGACTGTTAGATGGCATCTGGCGGTTGGGATCTGTCCGATTTAGGTTTGCATACAAGACATGTGATCATATAGAAGAGAGACCATCCAAAACATCCAAATCAAAATGGAAGCATTAGATTGAATTTGATCAAGAGATGTGATCTTATCGTTGTGGTTTACCAAATGAGATGCTATCTATACCGTTAGACCAAGATCTGATGATCAAATTAAATCTAAAGCCAAAACTCACACCAAATAAGATGTTATCTACACAGTTAGGCCCATATACGATGAATCAGATTAAATATAAAGCCAAAATTACAACTAATCGCGAAAAGACCCATGCTATTCTTGGGAAAGTATATATAGACTCCGACCTTATAATGTAATATTTTTAGACAACCAGAAACTTCAGAATTCATATATTCTCGTACATTGCATATAGTTACATATTATTTTTCATTCGTTAATACAGAGAGTTCAAAAACAAATAGAAGTTTGACGACGACCGTTTTTGTAATTTGGAGTGCACTTATTACAAAATATTTTGAACATAAGTTGTTGGATCTTGGGAGATGATTGTCGTGTTCCATAAACATTGTATGCAGGTGCAAATTCGTCTTAAATAGATTGTTTTCAATTTCAGTCTGTTTTGTTCTAATGTTTGTTGTGACATATCCCGCATTCATACGACAACTTACTGACAATTTTAAATTTGCACCTCTTACCGACCCAACAAATTTAAACAATTAGGATTCGAAGGAAGTGATTCCCCAACTTAAACGAATGGATACTTCTTTTAGGCCGAAGAGGTGCATTACTATTGGAGATCCCTTCACCAGTGTCCGTGTCATTTGATGGGAATCATTTGGAGAAGATAATCATCCAGAGACTCAAAATTAACTCATAATCGAGAATAAACCAACGAAAAATGCCTTTATGTACGCGATTTTAGGCTTAAAATATTATTTTAACTATTAGTATACTATTTTAACAATTGTTATTTTTAATAATTACTCTTAGCCCCAACGGAAAAATCTCTCTTAGAGATGCCAACGGGTTGGGTTCGAGTAGGATTTCATATGATTCGTCTTCATCCTCATTTATAATATTTATTCTCATCATCATCTTCATCTCAATTGGATATTCAATTTCATCTATGATGATGCCCGAGTAGGTTGGGTGAGCTTGAGTGGACAATCTACCCGAGCAGAGAAGTTTACTTTCCCTGTAAAGATTTTGAAATGATGGGATGAGTATGACCTGACCTGATCTCCAGGGTGGTCTGGCCTTGTAACGTCCCGTACTTTTTACAACTTAAAATTTGCGAAAAAATTAAAAATTTTCTTAAATAAGAAGTAAACCTTCAAAATTTTGATAAAGTAAGCTGTTCAACCCACAACCAATGTAACAAAAGATCTCAAAGTATTTTTAAACATTCATAAAATTTAAAACATGACGGTCCTCGGGTTTAGCCTCCCGCTCAGTCTACTCAAATGCATCGATAAAGTCTAGTGAGTCTAAAGACTCAATACGTATAAACTGGAAGTAATGAGTAGTATGTAATAAAACCACATGCAACTTCAAAATAGAGCGTACATACTTGAAACTTGAACTTGCAATTAAACTTGAACATACATACATAACATAGACGTGCCATAACGTGAACTTTTCATAAACATGCTTGCATACTTGTACATACTTGAACATACATAAACTTCATCATTTTGCGTAGAGGCATGTTTCAAAACAAGTGACACATATATAAATACGTCTGATCAGACTAAACCACAATACTGGGCTGACAGGGAAGATCCACTGCCACATACATGATATCCCCGTTCATGATTTAACGGGTGAATTGGTCCCCGTTCATGCTTTAACGGGGTGGATTGGTCCCTGGTCATGCTTTACCGCTTTCCAATCCCATACATAATTGGTCACAAAATATTTAGCATACTTCAAAAACTTAAAAATATTTTCTTTGCACGTAAAATATACTTACTTGGCGTTGAGGGATTCGTTGGATCTCGCTTGGGGCCACTGTTGTACATACTAACATGAGTTCGAACACTTATCTTTCATAGCTTAGACGTATAGTCATGCTCACACCCGAAAATTGACAATTTTCCTTATGACGTTCTAAAAATCTCGGGACTTAACCTCGTTTAATCATCGTACTAAATCATGACATGAAATCCCAAAGCAAACAATAAAATTTTCCCAAAACTTGAAGTACACGGACCTCGTGCCTAGGTCCGGCTACGGGTGTAACGTACCGTGTTTTTAAACCACTTAAAAATTTGTGGAAAAATAAAATTTTTCTTAAATAAATAATAAACTTTCAAATTGCGATAAAAATAATCTGCACGTCTAAAATATTTGAAATAAAACAACTACAATCAAAGTTTGCAAAAGCACTTGTTTAAACATCATGAAGTAATCCCGTGAAAATCAGAGTATTTGATACGTGCATAAAAATTTCTTAAAACATAAGCGGTCCTCGGGTTTAGCCACCGCGTAGTCCAAGCCAACTCACTGATCCCTACCTCTCGTCTCCTCATACTCGTCCTCACCTGCATCGATCAAGTCTAGTGAGTCTAAAGACTCAACACGTATAAACTGGGCATAACGAGTAATAGATAATAAAATCACATGCATTTTTAAAGTAGAACGTACATACTTGAAATTTGAACTTACCAACATAAACAAAGACGTGCCATCATCATAAAACTTTCCGTAAACAAACTTGCATCATACATACTTGAACATACATAACTTCAACATTTTGTGTAGAGATATGTTTCAAAGCAAGTGACACGTAACATAATGCGCCTGATCATACTAAACCACAGTACTGGGCTGGCAGGGATGTCCACTACCACATACATAAGTTCACCAGTCATAATTTACTGGGTGGATTGGTCCACAGTCATATTTTACCGCATTCCAATCCTGATCAAACCCGGTCATACTTTACCGAGGTGGAGAGGTCCTCAGCCACGTTCACTGTGGGGACCCGGACGCTAATCATGTTCTTAATCGTCATTGAGACTAATTAATCAATTATAATAAATAGGGTCTAAATTTTTTTTTAAATATAATATCAAATGCGGAACGTAATGGAATCACTCTACTATACATATCAGTA
The DNA here is from genome assembly GCF_012295235.1 of Primulina huaijiensis. Lineage (NCBI taxonomy): Eukaryota > Viridiplantae > Streptophyta > Magnoliopsida > Lamiales > Gesneriaceae > Primulina > Primulina huaijiensis. Next base: position 4,407,796 of record NC_133321.1, read on the forward strand.
TAAAAGTAAAGTACAAGTTTTGTACTATATACAATCATTTAAGATTAAGGTTTAAAGACTACATATCAAGTGTTCAACCCTATCTCAGATCAAGTCCGTAGTCTCCACTCTAATCACGATCTCTCTCTTCATCTCCTCGACCCTGAACCTGTCCCACCTGTTGTCATGCACACATACAAACACGACAACAGCCGAATAACTCCGGTCAGAACAAATCCCAGTATAAATCAACAAAACATGTAATCATATAATTAATATAAAGCATGAAGCACATATCAGATATATATCAAAATCTGAAACATAATTAATATCAAACTATCAATCATACTCGTGACTCCACGGCTCAGACTAGACTCAATCCTAGTCTAGGGATCCCGGTTTCCAGACGATGGTAGTCCTATATCGACCAACAGTAATAGAAGAAACTCCGATTCTATTCACGTCGATATAACCAAACATCCAGTGTCTTGACCTATCCGTCACAGACTGTGGCACTATCGCCAATACGCTATCTTGTGACATCGTGCAATGTGCCCGTGGCGATCCCGCCACTATCAGGTACTTCTGTCACAAGATCACTCGTCTAAACACATGCTCTCTATACATCAATAGAACAAGCATATCAAATCAAATCAATGCAAATAATAACAAATAGTATGTGATTTAGGGAAACACAAGTATATCCTACTTGTGTCGATCTCCCAGTACCACATTGACTTAAACCTTTCGTTTGTAGTCTCGGTCTGAAGAAACGGAAGTTCTGAACTCAAGATTGTCTTTGTAAATCTGAAAGGACATATCGAGAATGATAATATCAACCTTCCATTCTCAATTCAATACTGAATCTGATTAATCTGAATTTAATTCAAATCATCGACATAACGGCACAATCTCAATATCCTCGTAAATACCATATCAACAGATAATGGTTACAATCTATGGTCAATATCCAAAACAATCTGTAATCCAACCATAATCCAAATATGTCCAATACCAATCAATATAATCTGAAAAATCATAACAAATCCGTAATCAATCTGTTTCTTAATCTGACTTCGATTCTATGATGTCTAGCATGTCAAGAACATCATATCTGAATCCTATTCAATTCTGACAATAGAATAATTTCAAAACATATCAAAACGTAACAAAACTTACGTCCAGTTGTAGCCTGCGTCGAAAGGAACACAGTACTGAAGTCGGATTGCAAATCGGACGGACGGATCTTCTGCAAACTTCAAATTTCTACAAGAAAAGGCGTAGAAATTTCAAACTTCAAATTTCTGCAAATCGGACGGACGGATCTTCTGCAAACTTCAAACTTCAAATTTCACGATATTCTCTGAAACTCTTCTCGTTTCTTTCTCAAGAATGAAGAATGAAGTTTGTAAGAATATATATATCATGCATGGTGAGGGGCAAGTGGCTCCATTTTCGCTCAACACGTCTCACGCATATGCGCGACCCACTTCGGCGCATATGCGCGAGACATTATATCTTGGCGCGTGCCTTCCCGTCAGCTCGCGCATATGCGCGCCCTTCGTCCGCGCATGTGCGCGATATTCTCTGGAATTCACATTTGGCTGCCGAACACCCCGCGCATATGCGCGCCAACTCTTGGCGCATATGCGCCACATTCTCTGGACTCGGTATATGGCAATGTACCTCTTCGCGCATATGCGCGCCCTCAAGCCGCGCATGTGCGCGCAAAGTTCTGTCCACGTAAAAAGCTTCTTGCACAGCTCGCGCATATGCGTGCTATCTCGCCGCGCATATGCGCGAGACCTTCGGGTCTCACACCCCACTCAACTTATGTCATTCCAATTCCTTCCTCGAAGTGGTCTGTCTATCATCCGATCAATTTATAATTTAATCAATTTCAGATTACCGTGATAAAATCTCAGGCATTACATTCACCGACTTCCAAACCCGTTCATAATTGGTCACAAGACATTTAGCATACCTCAAAAACATAAAATAATTTTCTTTCTACGTCGAACATACTTAAAAATGTCGAGGGCTTCAAGAACACATCAAGAACGCATTTTAATAAAATCGCAGTTTGAGCAGTCCCATTAAAACGATCATAACTCACTCATTTCTTATCCACAAATTATGAATTTACTGTCAAATCAAAGGTATCAAAAATTTCTAAGTTTTATATGTTGAAAGGTTTTCCAGAAAATCGACCAAAAAGTCACAGTATTTAAAATAACAGAAGGTGACGGATTTTATGATATAGAAATTTCACAGCTTGAGCAGTCCCACAAAAATGATCATAACTCACACGTTTATAGTCTAAAAATTATGAATTTACTGTCAAATCAAAGGTATCAAAACGATCTACGTTTTATATGTTGAAAGTTTTTCCAGAAAATCGACCAAAAAATCTCAGTATTCAAAAATACAGCAGACTCAGTTTTTGAGATCCCAAAATTTTGATCCAAAATCATTTTAAACATTTTTGCTCAAACTTTTGCATAACATACACATGTTTTTCATACAATATACATCAAAATAATAACTATGACAAGATCGATGTGAAAACAAAAGAATATACATGCCTTTGATCTTTAAAACTCACGATACGGTAAATAACGAAGCGACGCGATGCGGAAAACGATCCGGGTGACTTGAGGCACGATTTTTCTACTAAAATCAACGCGTGGTTGCTGAAATTTTGAAGGAGAAAGGTGGAGATGGGGCTGCTGAAGAAAGAGCCTAAGAATCCTCCAAATTATCTCCAAAAAAAAATAAAAGGGTGCAAGAGATGTGTTTGTGTGCAAAGGCCAAGTGTGTGTGTATATGTGCATGTGTGTGTGATTGTAACATGTATGTGTGTGTGTGAGTTAGTGGGTTAGTGGGTTAGTGGGGATTAAGGACTTTAATTAATAATTAAATTGTTAATTAAGACTACTAACCCACTATTAACTTTACTAAAAATCCAATAATTTAGAATAAAATACTCAAGTGATAACTTTGAAACTTTAAAAATCTTAAAATCATCTAATAATTAAATTAGGCTTTAAAAATACTAAAAACTTAATAAATCATTTAAATGTCATTTTCTTGGCTTTAAATAAAATACCGCATTTTAAAATTTCCTAAATCGTCGTCTGTCTCCTTTCCTCGATCCCGCATCGAATAATCGCCTAAAACATGAACTCAGAAAAATATTTTAACGTGCATCACATAAACATAAATAATTTAAAATAATGAAAATAAATAAATCATGCATTGCAAAAAATCATTTTAAAATTAAATAAAAAATTTAACAATTTGAATAAATGCATGTGTTTAACGTGTACTGATTTCGGGCTCTACAACGGGTCCGTGCAGGTTCTGTAAAAGACATACCGAAAAGAAGGAAGGAAACGGACCCCGTGCCAGGGTCCGTGTGGGAGTCGGTGTAGGCTCGCAAATCTAACACCAGGAAAGAAACAAAGGCACAGACCCCGAGAAGAGTTTCGGGTGATGGTCCGTGTACCTACTGGAAAAACGCGCTAGAAAAAACAAAGACACGGACCCCGTGCCCTGGTCCGTGTGGGGGTGCGTGTACCCACTGTGAATGCGAACAACCGGGATTTCTTATACTTGTGGCTACCGCTCCCTAACTCGATCATCTCAATCGTGAACCGACACCTCGGGACACATCCTAGGGCACTAAGCGTGAACTCCAACCTACGCAAATCATCAAAATTGTCCCCAAACTCAACAAGAGACCCAAAACGACATAACCCTAATTTTCGACACCAATTTCTTCCTACGACTTCTATTACTTTCTGAACCATCCTCGACTTGAAACAAGACATCAAATGGTGCCTAAACACCTCCCACACAATGGCTCAATGCAGTAGTATCGGCCCGGCGATGCCCAACGAAGCCTGCAACTCATAACTTAAAGGATACATCAATAACATAATTTTCAGAAAACGTAATTTGAGCAATCCCACGAAAAACACCATAACTCACTCAATGTTTATCCAAATATTTCGAATTTTATATCAATCGAAAGTATCAAAAAGTTCTACAATTTTTATGTTGAAAGTTTTTTCAAAATCACGACAAAAAATCGCAGTTTTCAAAAGAACAGTAAATTTCAAAATTTTAGATCTAAAAACGTTTCAAAATCGTTCCAACATGTTTCTGCCCAAACCTTGCACATCATACATGGATTTTTACGCATAAAACAACGCAACACATACTATGACATGATCGACGCAGGGAAAAAAATAGAATATACGTGCTTTTTGCTATTAAAATTTACCGAACTGACGACACCGACGCGGGAAGGAAGCGAGGGTTGATCCGGGACGATTGTGGAACGATTTCTCCTCAAGAAAACTTACGAAATTTGCTAGAAAATATTCAGAGAAGGGGCGGCTGCTGTTCTTGCTCTAAGAACCCTAATATTTTCTCTCAAAAATCTGAAATATAAGTGAAGTAAAAATTGTGAGTGTGTGTCGTGTGTTTTTACGTGAGTGTGTGTGTGAAAATAGGTGTGTGCGTGCGTTTGGTAATTAGGGAATAAATAATTTTCTTAATTACATATTTAATAACTAATTAAAATATTGACCTACCTATAACTTTAATAAAATTCCTTAATTTAAAATAATTTGCACAAGTGATAAATCTTTAAAAGTTACCACTATAAAAATCACCTAATAGATAAATTAGGCTTTTTTAAAAAAATGCTAAAACTAAATAAATTATTTAAAACGCCACATTCTTAACTTAAAATAAAATACCACATTTTAAAAATCGCCAAGATAGTCACCGGTCTCTTTTCCTCGATCTCGCCTCGAATAATCGCCTGAAACATGAAACTCGAAAAACATTTCAACGTTCATCGCATAGACATAAATAATTTAAAATAATGCATTTAAATAATTCATGCACTGCTAAAACTCATCTTTAAACTTGCTTAAATAATTTAACAATTTAAATAAATGCATGGGTTTTACGTATACTGAATTTGGGCACTAAAGTTCCTCCACCACTTATATAAATTTCTTTCTCGAAATTAAATCTTAACAAACAACTCTTGATAGCGTCTCCTCAAATATGCTGCAGTCTCCCAAGTGGCCTCCTCCACTGGTTAGTTTAGCCACCGGACTTTGACTAGCCTGGTCACTTTGTTCCGAAGTCTCCGCTCCTGTCTGTCTAGGATTTGAACAGGTCTTTCCTTATACGACAGGTCTGGAGCAAGATGCAACGGCTCATAACTCAGAACATGCGAAGGATTAGCTAGGTACTTCCTCAGCATTGAGACGTGGAACACATTGTGTACAACGGCCAGATTCGGCGGAAGGGCAACACGATACGCCAGTGTCCCAACTCTGTCAAGAATCTCAAACGGTCCTATAAACCTCGGGCTGAGCTTGCCTCTCTTCCCAAATCTCCTAACACCCTTCATGGGTGCTATCTTCACGAAAACGTGATCACCTACGGCAAACTCTAGATCCCTTCTCCTCTTGTCAGCATAACTCTTTTGACGACTCTTTGAGGTCTTCATCCTATCTCGGATCTTGAACACCACATCTACAGTTTGCTAAACTATTTCTGGACCAAGTTCTGTTCTCTCTCCGACTTCATCCCAATGAATCGGCGATCTGCACTTCCTTCCATTCAATGCCTCGTATGAAGCCATACCAATAGATGCTTGAAAATTGTTGTTGTAGGTAAACTCCACTAAAGGTAACTTGGATTCCCAAGTCCCATGGAAATCTATTACACAGGCTCGCAATAAATCCTCCAAAATCTGAATCACTCGCTCAGACTGGCCATCTGTCTGCAGGTGAAAAGCTGTGCTAAAAAGCAGCTTCGCCCCCATGGCTGCATGTAGGCTCTTCCAGAAGGACAATGTGAATCTCGGGTCCTAGTCGGACACAATGGAAACTGGGATCCCATGCAACCGAACTATGTCCCTGATATAAAGCTCCGCATACTGCGTCAAGGAGAAAGTCGTCTTCACTGGCAAGAAGTGCGCTGACTTAGTGAGTCGATCAACTATAACCCAGATGTCATTAAATCCTCTGACTGACTTTGGTAACCCAATGACGAAGTCCATGGTAATATTCTCCCATTTCCACTCGGGGATAGGGAGTGGCCTAAGCACTCCTGCTGGCCTCTGATGTTCTGCCTTCACCTGCTGACAAGTGAGGCATTCAGATACAAATCGGCGGATGTCTCGCTTCATCCCTGGCCACCAATACAAAATCTGCAAATCCTTGTACATCTTGGTTCTTCCTGGATGAATAGAATACGGAGATGTACGAGCCTCTGCTAGAATATCCTCTCTGATCGAATCGACACTAGGTACCAATATTCTACCCCTGTATCTCACAATACCATCAGACACTGTGCAGAGTACACTGCTCTTGGCCTCATCTTTCAGTCTCCATTTCTGCAATTGCTCATCTGAAGGCTGACCTCTATAGATTCGATCAAACAAAGAAGACTGGACTGTCAGATTAGACAGCTTAGGAGCTCTATCCTTGGGATAAACCTCTAAACCAAACCTTCGGATCTCTGACTGAAGAGATCTCTGTACTGACAGCTGTGCTACGATTGCAACCTTTCGGCTCAAGGATCTGCCACAACATTAGCTTTTCCCGGATGGTAGCTAATTTCGCAATCATAGTCTTTTACCAACTCTAACCACCGTCTCTGTCTCATATTTAATTCTTTCTGCGTGAAGAAATTCTTGAGACTCTTGTGATCGATAAATATCTAACATTTCTCACCGTACAAATAATGTCTCCAAATCTTTAACGCAAAGACAACATCAGTTAACTCAAGATCATGAGTCGGATAATTTTATTCATGCACCTTCAACTGCCTGGAAGCATAAGCTATAACCCGACCGTGCTGCTTCAACACTGCGCCTAACCCGAGCTTAGATGCATCGGCGTATAGCACAAAGTTCCCTTGCCCTGATGGCATGGCTAACACTGGCGCTGAAAGGAGAGCTTGCTTCAAAGTGTCAAAGCTCTTTTGACATTCATCACTCCACACGAATTTAGCATTCTTCTTGGTCAGTGAAGTGAGCGGCACTGCTATCGACAAAAACCCCTGAATAAACTTACGGTAGTAACCGGCCAAGCCTAGGAAACTACGGATCTCTAACACATTCTTTGGTTCAACCCATTTCTTAACTGCTGCTACCTTAGCTGGATCCACCTCAATACCACTGCTAGATACTATATGCCCCAAAAAGGCTACCTTCTCCAACCAAAACTCACATTTACTGAACTTCGTAAATAACTTGCGACTCTGCAAAATCTGTAAAACTGTCCCCAAATGCTAACGGTGCTCTTCATGGCTCTTTGAGTATATGAGAATGTCATCAATGAACACTATGACGAACTGATATAGGTAAGACTAAAATACTCGGTTCATGAGGTCCATGAAAATTACTGGAGCATTCGTCAGTCCAAACAGCATCACTAGAAACTCGTAATGCCCATACCTGGTTCTGAAGGCTGTCTTGTGCACATCCGCGTCCTTCACATTCAGCTGATGATACCCCGATCGAAGATCTATTTTCGAGAACACTGTGGCTCCCTGCAACTGATCAAACAAGTCCTCGATCCTTGGAAACGGGTATTTATTCTTGATTGTTACCTTTTTCAATTCTCGGTAATCGATACACAGCCTCATGCTCCCATCCTTCTTCTTTACGAAGAGGACTGGTGCACCCCATGGTGAGAAACTAGGGCGAATGAATTCCTTGTCAAGAAGCTCCTAAATCTGCTGTTTGAGTTCCAACATCTCAGCTGGAGCTAATCGGTACGGTGTCTTAGAGATTGGCACTGTGCATGGCATGAGATCAATCGCAAACTCCACCTCTCTGTCTCATGGAAGGCCTGTGAGGTCATCTAGAAAGACGTCAGGAAAATCTCTGATTACTGGTACACCAGATATAGATGGAGTGGGCACATCGGGTGTTGAAACAATGCTGGCCAAGAAAGCCTGACAACCCTTGTGAATCAGTCTCCGTGCCTGCATTCATGAGATCATGCGAGGGAAACTTCTCCATCTATCTGGCTCGAAGAGAAACTGCTCCATACCCAAAGGTTTTACTAACACTGACCTCTTCTGGAAATCAATCAAAACTTTGTTCTTCGTCAGACAGTCCATTCCCAAGATAATATCAAATTCTGGCATCGGCAACACGATCAGATCAGCATACACTAGGTGGCCCTGTAGTTCTAGATCAATATCTCTGACCACACTAGTAGCTAATAGTTCTCCCCTGATGGAACTGTCACTGAGTAGTTCAAGTCGAGGCCAATGGACTTGACGTCCAAATGATTAGCGAACGTCTCCGAGATAAAAGAGTGAGTGGCTCCTGAATCTATCAGGGCCTTAGTGGCTAATCTCTTTATGAAAATATTTCTTGAGAGACGTTAGCACAACACAAATCTTATATTCCAAAATTCTAACCTTAACCTCATGCATAATAGGCAATTTCTTCACAAAGTCACTAAATGTACTAACTAGCACCCTAATGTTCCCAAATAAAATTCAAAACATACATGGCAAAATAATACGGTGCTTAATCAAATACGTTTACCGGCCAGTAGTGTCGTGTCTGGGTTCGCCTCCTGAGCATACATGGCGAACACTCTACCTTGATTCGGCTGCCTCCACTATGGGCAATCCTTTAGCATGTGGTCAGTGGCTCCACATTTGAAACATTTGCCTGACCCATATAAACATTGCACTGGATGTTGGCGGTGGCACTTCGGGCACACCAAGTAGTCACCCGGCTTTTGAGGAGCCTTTTGCTGCGGGATAGGACCCTCGTCTTTTGGTGGTCCCTGGTATGGCTTCTTCCCTGGCGGCCCTTGGTACGACCTCTCAAACTGAGGTCGCTGATGTTGCTGCTGCTGCGGAGCCTGACAGGGCCTCTTGCCCTGTCTGTCATTCTCAATGTCTCTCTGATCATGCTCTGCCGCCAAAGATCTTGACACGGCAACTACGTAAGTAGTAGGACCAGCAACTCGGATGTCACAGCGCAAGACCGGCCACACCCCATCCATGAAATGCCTCAGTTTCTCCCGGGCATCATTAGCTATCAGGGGTACAAAGTAACACCCCCTCTCAAACTATCTCACTAACTCTGCTGCGCTGCTGTCTCCTTGTCGCAGGGCCATGAATTCCCTGGTTAGCCTGGACGTACTTCTTCAGTGAAGTACTTGGAGTAGAACACCTCTTTGAACCCATTCCAAGTCAAAGTCTGCACATTCACCGATATGGACGCGCTCTCCCACCACAGCCCGGTGTCTCCTGATAGAAGGAATGTAGCACACCTCACCCTGTCGGCATCCGACAATTCCATAAAGTCAAAGATTACCTCGATGGACTTAATCCATCCCTCAGCCACCATCGGGTCAGTAGTCCCCGAAAATTCTTTTGGGTTCATCCTCCGGAACCTCTCATACACTGCCTCTGATCTGGGCCTCGCCCCTATGTCCCCTGCAGCTTGGTTCCCCGCAAACTGTGCGAAGAACTGAGTCATACTTGCAAGCATCTGTGCCTGCATATACGGGGGTGGACGAGGAGGAGTGGCCCTCTCCTCATCTCGACGCTCTCTGTTCTCATCTCTTAATTCACGGTTAATCAAGCGTCTTGGAGGCATACTGTTCCAACAATTTACTCAACACGTAATAAACCCATATGCATGAACATGATATTAATGACATAAGATGCACGTAATTTTAATTTCAATATGCACATGCTGAAATCGTGATTGGATGCTTAATACATGAAATAATTTAAAACCATAAAACTTACAGACTTGAGGTGTGACTTCGTGAGCTTCTCGCAACTGACAGTAGGCGTAACCCTTTACAAGAACACCGCTCTGATACCAACTGTAACGTCCCGTACTTTTTACTACTTAAAATTTGTGGAAAAATTAAAAATTTTCTTAAATAAGAAGTGAACCTTCAAAATTTTGATAAAGTAAGTTGTTCATCCCACAACCAATGTAACAAAAGCTCTCAAAGTATTTTTAAACATTCATAAAACTTAAAACAAGGCGGTCCTCGGGTTTAGCCTCCCGCTCAGTCCAAGCCAGCTCACTGGTCCACATCTATCGTCTACTCAAATGCATCATCACCTGCATCGATCAAGTCTAGTGAGTTTAAAGACTCAACACATATAAAGTGGAAGTAATGAGTAGTATGTAATAAAACCACATGCAACTTCAAAATAGAGCGTACATACTTGAAACTTGAACTTGCAATTAAACTTGAACATACATACATAACATAGACGTGTCATGACGTGAAAACTTTTAATAAACATGCTTGCATACTTGTACATACATAAACTTCATCATTTTGCGTAGAGACATGTTTCAAAGCAAGTGACCCATACATAAATACGCCTGATCAGACTAAACCACAGTACTGGGCTAACAGGGAAGATCTACTGCCACATACATGATATCCCCGTTCATGCTTTAACGGGTGGATTGGTCCCCGTTCATGCTTTAACAGGGTGGATTGGTCCCTGGTCATGCCTTACCGCTTTCCAATCCCATACATAATTGGTCACAAGACATTTAGCATACCTAAAACACTTAAAAATATTTTCTTTGCACGTCAAATATATTTACTTGGCGTTGAGGGATTAGTTGGATCTCGCTTGGGGCCACCGCTGAACATACTAACATGAGTTCGAACACTTATCTTTCATAACTTAAACGTATAGCCATGCTCACACCCAAAAAATGACAATTTTCCTTATGACCATTACAAGAAAAATGACATACGACAACGGTTAAAAACCGTTGTCGTATCCATTTTAAAACTGTTGTTAAAGCCCCTGTGATTAAAGAGTACGCTCAAAGACAACGGTTAAAAACCGTTGTTGTAGCAACATTTGCGACGGTTATTGAAAACCCGTCGCAAATAAAAACTGTCGCCAATTGGCGACGGAAATCATGTCAACAACCGTCGCTATTTAGCGACCGTTTATATACCGTCGCTAAAATAAGCGACGGTTTATATAACATCGTCGCTAAAGTTAGCGACCATTTATTTATAAAGTCCGTCGCTAATTAGCGACGGTTAATTTATAATTTCCGTCGCTAATGTTTTTAGTAAAATAAAAAAAAATTACTTTTAATAATTTAACAAATCTAAAAAAAATGACAATAAATTACAATTCCACAATCTTAACATTATTCGTGAACTTATTTAACACAAAAAATTTTATCAAAAAATAAAACAATAATATTTTTTGTTTATAAATCGAAATTAAAATATTGTAAGAGAGAAAAAATTTTAAGTGCTGTGATGTGGTGTGAATGAAAATGGAACGAAAACACTGATATTTATAGACAAATTGCGACGGTTTTTTCGTTAAACTGTCGCTACTAGCGACAATTATTTCAATAAACCGTCGTACATTTAAAATAGCGACGGTGGCATTTAAAAACAGTCGCTAAATTCAGCGACGGTTGTGGTAATCCGTCTCTATATTTAGCGACGGTTTTATAAAACTGTCGTTATTGTTAAAAACGCGACGGTTTTACTTGAAACCGTCGCTAAATATAGCGACAGAAATTAAACTGTCGCTAAATTTAGCGATGGTTGTAGGCAAAACCGTCGCTAATTTAAAACTAGCGACGGTTTTTACATCTGTCGCGAAATGTAGCGACGGATTTATCAAAACCGTCGCTAAATAAAGCAACAGTTTCAATGAAACGTTGTTGTTTGTCAAAAAAACACGCTAACCGTTGTCGTATATCCTAAAAAACACGCTAATAGACAACGGTTTAAAACCGTGGTCGTAACCCATATACAACAACGGTGTTTGTTAAAACCGTTGTCTGAAGAAACAAAAAAACACTCCCATAGACAACGGTTTGCTAAAACCTTTATCGTTTACCCATAAAAACAACGGTTTTTTAAAAACCGTTGTCTTTTGACAAAAAAAAACTCAGAAAGACAACGGTTTTAACGAAAACCGTTGTTAAAAGGAAAAAAGACAACGGTTTCTGATAAAACCGTTGTCTTCTGAGTGTGGTTGTATGTTGATTTTCTTGTAGTGGACGTTCTAAATATCTCGTGACTTGACCTCGTTTAATCATCGTACTAAATCATGACATGAAACCCCAAAGCAAACAATAAAATTTTCCCAAAACTTGAAGTACACGGACCCCGTGCCCAGGTCCGGCTACGGGTCCGTGTAGGTTCTGTAAAAGACGTACTGAAATGAAGGAAGGACACGGACCCCGTGGCAGGGTCCATGTGGGGGTCCGTGTAGGCTAGAAAATCTGACACCAGGAAGGAAACAAAGGCACGAACCCCGAGAAGAGGTTTGGGTGAAGGTCCGTGTACCTACTGGAAAAACACGCTGGACGAAAAACAAAGACACAGACCCCGTGCCCTGGTCCGTGTGGGGGTCCGTGTACCCACTGTGAACGCGAACAATCGGGATTTCTTATACTTGTGGCTACCGCTCCCTAACTCGATCAACCCAACCGTAAACCGAAACCTCGGGACACATCCTAGGGCACTAAGCGTGAACTCCAACCTGTGCAAATTATCAAAATTGTCTCCAAACTCAACAAGCGACCCAAAACGACATAACCCGAATTTTCGACACCAATTTTTTTCTACGACTTCTATTACTTTCTGAACGATCCTCGACTTGAAACAAGACATCAAATGGTGCCTACACACCTCCCACATAATGGCTCAATGCAGTAGTATCAGCCCGGCGTTGCCCAACGAAGCATGCAACTCATAATTTCAAGGATACATCAATAACATAATTTTCAGAAAACGCAATTTGAGCAGTCCCACGAAAAACACCATAACTCACTCAATTTTTATCCAAATATTTCGAATTTTATATCAAATCGAAGATATCAAAAATTCTACAATTTTTATGTTGAAAGTTTTCTAAAAATCACGACCGAAAAATCGCAGTTTTCAAAAGAACAGTAAATTTTGAAATTTTATATCTAAAAACGTTTCAAAATCGATCCAACATGTTTCTGCCCAAACCTTGCACATCATACATGGATTTTTACGTATAAAACAATGCAACATATACTATGACATGATCGACGCAGGAAAAAAATAGAATATACGTGCCTTTTGCTATTAAAATTTACCGAACCGACGACACCGACGCGGGAAGGAAGCGAGGGTTGATCCGGGACGATCGTGGAACGATTTCTCCTCAAGAAAACTTACGAAATTTGCTGGAAAATATTCAGAAGAGGGGCAGCTGCTGTTCTTTCTCTAAGAACCCTAATATTTTCTCTCAAAAATCAGAAATAGAAGTGAAGGAAAAATTGTGTGTTGTGTGTTTTTACGTGAGTGTGTGTGTGAAAATAGGTGTGTGCGTCAGTTTAGTAATTAGGGAATAAATAATTTTCTTAATTACATACTTAGCAACTAATTAAAATAATAACCCACCTCTAACTTTAATAAAATTCCTTAATTTAAAATAATTTGCACAAGTGATAAATCTTTAAAAGTTACCACCATAAAAATCACCTAATAGATAAATCAGGCTTTTTTTTAAAAAAAATGCAAAAACTAAATAAATTATTTAAAACGCCTCATTCTTAACTTAAAATAAAATACCACATTTTAAATATTGTCAAGATCGTCACCGGTCTCTTTTCCTTGATCCCGCCTCGAATAATCGCCTGAAACATGAAACTCTAAAAACATTTCAACGTGCATTGCATAGACATAAATAATTTAAAATAATGCATTTAAATAATTCATGCACTGCTAAAACTCATCTTTAAACTTGCTTAAATAATTTAACAATTTAAATAAATGCATGGGTTTTACGTGTACTGAATTTGGGCACTACAGACCTGGTCTGCCTAGGTGCTCTGGCCTGCTCTCCTGGGTGGTCTGGCATGGTCTTCCCGGATGCTTTGGCCTGGTTTGCCCAGGTGCACTGGTGGGATGACCTCGGGTCAGACAATCTGCACACACTCAACAAGATAATGTCAGTGGGGCGTCGGAAGGGTTTCCGACGTAGTCACTCCGACACGCAAGTCAGTACAAGATTCACAAAGTAGAGAGAGAATTTATTGAATACATTAAATTGCCATGTCTGTTAAAGGAGCAAATCGGGGTATTTATAAGGGAGAAGATGACATTGATTATAGTGCATGGACACTATTCCTGATAAGACAGCTGTCCATGCTCTGTCCTCTGACAGCTGCACATGCTCTGTCATATGACAATTGCACATACCCTGTACTCTGAAAACTGCCCATGCTCTGTCATCTGTTAGTAGGCATGGCGACCCATACTGTTCGGGTCTTGTTATAGACACTGATTATCATGCTAATGATGCATGGTGACCCATACTGGTCGGGTGACCTGAACCCTGTCCGGGCGAAAGTACCCTGGTCGGGTGAGAGGATCCTGTCCGGTCTGGAGGACCCTGGTCGGGCGAAAGTACCCTGATCGGACGAGAGTACCCTGTCAGTGCTGGAGGACCCTGGTCGGACGAGAGTACCATGTCGGGGCAAGAGGACCATGTCCGGGCTATAGGACCCTGTCCAGGCTATAGTACCCTGGTTGGGCGATAGCACTGTGGTCGGACGAAAGTATCTTGGTCGGGTGAGAGCACCTTGGCCGGGCTGGAGGACCCTGTCTAAATTTTACCCACGCTCTACTCTTTAGAGCAAATTAGAATTTGACTCGAGAAAAGATTAAGGCAAAAAACTTGTGTGAGACGGTCTCACAGGTCGTATTTTGTGAGACGAATCTCTTATTTGGGTCATCCATGAAAAACTATTATTTTTTATGCTCAGAGTATTACTTTTTATTGTGAATATCGGTAGGGTTGACCCGTCTCACAGATAAAGATTCGTGAGACCGTCTCACAAGAGATCTAGTCAAGATTTAAATAATGAATTTCAGTGTTAGATTTGTTATTTACACATCATATTTCACTAATCATGTTCCACTATTATTTTTTACTCTACAAGTTTCTAAAAATACCTTTAATGATTTTTTTAAGAGTGATGTTACATGTACATTGATATTTGTACATCAATTTTTACAACAAAAAACATCAATTTGTACAACAAAAAAATTCAATACAAAAATTTAATTTGTAAAAATCTTACTATATATCGAATTAAAAATCTCGCGATATAACCATAAAATCTCGTGAGATAATGGTTGTAAATATCGCTGTAACGATATAATGGTTGTAAATATCGCTGTAACGATATATTGGTTGTACAAATTTGAAATCTCGGAGCGAAGTGTATTTGCGCGGAGGAGCTTCAAGGAAAAATTTCGCAAGGGCTTCGTCGAGATTTCAAATTTGTAAATATTTTTTCGAAAACAGGAGGCCTAATATATATAGGCGGTGGGAACGGATCTCGACCGTTGATCCAAACACACTTGGACGATCAGGATGCACCTCGAAAAATGTGCCGGTATACGAAGGGACACACGCAATTATTAAGGTGTCAGACTTATAGGCTCCTCGGAATGCGAAACGTTCCTGACCGTTGGAATGAAAGGGCACACGTCATTTTGACATCTCATCAACAACCCGGGAGATTTAAGGAACCGACACCTCATGTTAACCCCAGGAGATATCAAGCCCCGGAATCTTATTATCAGCCCGAGAGATTTGAGGCCCCGGTACTTTATTTAAAACCCGGCACGTTATATTAGAGATAAGGACACATTAGATCCTGACACATTATTTTTATTTATCAGGTTATATCTGGCTTAGTTCATATTAATTTAATTGCAGAAAAATGAAGAAACAAAGTCCGCAAGTTAAAATATTATTAATGGAATCGATCCCATATTACAGCAGCCATTCTAGAGCCTACAGAATCTTGCCACTCCAATATCCAATTAGTCAATTCGGGGATTCGGAGGATGGCGAAAGACCCTGTAGTAGCAATCTTGTCTAGCTGATGCCATTCCTTCCATAGCATCGCCTGCAGCAGAACTTGATCAGTGGCCAGCTCTGCAACATAGTTTACGTGAAATTCCCGCTTGTATTTCCTCGCCACTGCTCTTTGCGGTCGAGTAAAAGCCAAGCCATTCTGGTGTGCATACAGAAGGTCTTGAATCTTATAAAAGGTGGACATGACCTTTACCAGAACATATTCCTCAATGGTCCTCTTCAGTTCCTCCAAATGAGGACGTATCGGAGAGGGCGCCTGGACGGGCATGCTGCTACAAACAGTGGACTCGCTCGAACTCGGCATATTGGATTACTGTTCTTATTTCATTTTCATCTTATTATTTATAGACAGCTGGTATTTAATGCTAAAAGAAGGTGGAAAGCCGTGAGCTAGTCTAAACGTTTTTTATTTATGAAGAGAGACGGAGCTACAGATATCAATGTATCGGAATTGCCAGATTCTTGGAACATGGAATGATATGAATGCGAAGCGTGTGTCATAATGACGTCTCTTGGAATACCCGAGAAGAATAACCGATAAAGCACCGTATTCAGAACCCGGGAGGCATGAGGCCCCGGCATTTCAAGGAAAGCCCAGGAAATGTTAAGGCTTGGCATTATAATTTATCAATTAATCTTGTTCGACTCGCGATATATATGTATCAACTGATAAACTTAAAGGATTACAGCAAAGTAACGACCAAGACAGGCTAGAATTAATATTTTATTCAACCATAAACATTAGCGCGTACTACATCATCATATTCCTCTTCTACAACAATTATCCATATTTTCAACCAAGCAGCTAATGGCCCGGTGGAAGTCTTCAGGAAGCTGTCTGAATCGGCAATGCGATTAAGGATCTTTATTTCTTTCCGAAGCATTAATTGATAGATATGACCATCTGTAAAGATGTCTACCCACTCAGCTACATGCAAGTGCTCTCGCACTCTCCTCAGTTTAGCTACCAGGCTAGGAGTGATAGCTTCTCCAGAGTCATAAAGAAGCTTCAGCCCCTGAAGCTCTTCCCAGTAATCAAGAATTTCGTGAAACACTTCATCTTCCATAGTAGATTTTCGAATATCTAAAGCAGAATCCTTGAAGGCTTCGGTCATACTCGGAGTTTTAGAACTGCTTGCACCAGCCATTGTGTTTCCTGGATGACAATTTGTTAATATGATTGAAAAGTGGGTGAGTGGTTATGTATAGAATGAAGGATCTAATCACAGCCGTCGATCTCTAAATGCACGAACGTCTAGGATGCGTTTTTGGAAATGATGCCAAGAGGTGAAAAGACGTGTACGGTTATCGAGGCGTCAGACTTATCCACTTCTCGGAATGCGAAACGTCCTTTAGGCGGGAATTCATGCTATGACACGTGTCATCGTGGTAATAACGACAGGGCCTAAGAATGTTAGACAATAAGTTATTATGAGTCTGGGGGAGAGGAGGTCTCAGCATTTCATCTCAGGGATATTTGAAGGCTCCGATGTTGTACATTGTTAATTATCTTGGACTTATCGGGACAGCGAGTTAAACTCTAGCCCGACTATTTTAGGGATGGGTGGTGATACCCCCATAAGGATCCGGGTCCCATAAGGATCCGGGTCGCTGATGACCCGGACACCATCAAGAGCCCGAGCACTACATATTTCCTAAGAATTCTCCGAACAGCCCGGCCTCTCGCGCAAGCACCCAGGCATTTTTTCTCTTCCCAAGCAGTCATCATAGCCCGGGCTCTCATACAAGTACCCGGTTAACCAATTGCCCGGGCCACCTCGAGAATTGAACCACACTCGAGTATGATTGATACAGGACGTCTAATATGTCAAAACAACTTGGGATTGGAGTGTCCTAGAAGTTATCAGAAGATAGGGTATGGGCAGCCGACTTGCCATACTTTGTAGGTAGCATTGGAATCGAGGTATCTACCTCATCTTCTACTATAAATAGCAGATATTAATGTCATTTACGGGGTCGGAAATCTTTAAACTCTTAAGCATTATACATATTTTCTACCAAATACTGCTTTTGCTCATTTTTCAACCTGCTGACTTAAGCATCGGAGTGACAACGCCGGACACCCCTCCGGCGCCCATTCACGAGTTCCTTTCATTGTTTGCAGGTGCTATTGAAGCCATTATCTTCACTCAAATTTCCTAAAACTATAAATTATTGATTTGACCCGTTGGAGTTCCTTACCCGGCTCATCCATTTCAACGAAGTCGAATCATTGGCGCCGTCTGTGGGAAGTTTGAGATTAAGGCGTTGATATGGCTCATACTCGAAGAACTAACCAAGAAAATTCCCGGGCTCATGGGGATAATGCGCGTACTTCGGGACAAGGTGATGGTGTTCCTCCCACGGGACCCAATCTTATTACCATGACCCCGAAGGAGTTGGCTAGAATAATCTCCGAAGCGGTGGGGAAGGATGTGGCCAGGAGAGAAACTTCTCATCAAGTTACACCGCCCGGAGATGGACAAATCAATGAGCAGGAGCAGGAGCAAGAGCAAGAGTTGAGGGAGGAGGAAGTGAGAGGAGAGGATGAGGAGTCTAGTGCTGGATCCAAATCACCTACCGTGGCTGAGGAGCTGTTGGAGATAAGACAGAAAATGAAAGTTCTGGAAGGGCAGTTGGAGAGTCGTAACATTTCTCGAGCTACTGCTAAGGGTTGCCCATTTACTGATATCATTGTCCGGGAACCTCTTCCCGGGAACTTCAAATCCGCCAAAGTAAAAGATTACGATTGCAATGCGGATCCTGAGGAGCACCTAGCCAGGTTTGAAAACATGGCCATGTTACACTGCTACACAGATCGAATCAAGTGTAAAGTGTTCCTCACCACTTTGGTGGACTCAGCTCAAAGGTGGTTTGAGGGACTGTCCCCTCAGAGTATTAGTTCATTTAAAGACTTCCAGAAGGTGTTCCTACACCACTTCAGTAGTAGCAAGAAATACAAGAAGACTGCTTTTAGTCTTTTCGAAGTTAAGCAAAACCTGGATGAAAGTTTGAGGGCTTATATCAAAAGATTTAATAGAGTGGCTTTGGATGTACCCACCTGCGCCACTGAAACAAAAACTACGGCATTCACACAAGGCTTGAGGGAGGGTGAATTTTTCAAGTCATTGACCAAAAAAGTGCCCGGGGATTTCGAGGACTTATTATCCCGGGCAGAAAAATACATCAACATGGAGGAAGCCCAGAAGCAGAAGAGGGAAGTCGTAAGGAAAGAAAGAGGAGACCGGGTAGCAAGGCCCGAGGAGAAAGGACAGAGAAGGAATAATCCAGGACACTTCTCTCACCACGTGCCTCTTAAGATTGCCTGGGACAGAGAGGTCCAGGAATGCAGTAGGGATCTGGCCCCGGACCATCAATTACCCCGGCCTGAGAAAAGAGGATTTTGTACTCTCCATAAGGTGTGCTATCACAACCCCGAGGATTGCAAAACATTGAAGGGAAACTATTCCTTCCCTTCCGCCCCGGAGCAAAGTCAAGCCAATAAGAGGCCGAGATTGCCATGGACATCTCCACAGCCAGGGTCCAACGCTCGGGGAGGAAGTATGAGGAGTATACCGAGAGGAGAGCCCGCGAGGAGAAGAGAGCCCGAGCTTGAGACAAAAAAGAATTCACCCCCTGCTACGGGGTTGATAAAAATGATATCAGGAGGCTCTACTGATGGAGACTCCAACCGGGCGAGGAAGTCGAGGAGTATGAGGGAATGTATGGAGGTAGATGGAATGAGAAGGAGCGAGGCAGTAATCAGTTTTGGCCCAGAAGATATAAAGGGGGTGAATCTACCCCACAATGATGCTCTGGTTATCCAAGCCCGGGTAGCAAATTATGACATTTTGAGAGTCTTTGTTGACTCGGGCAGCTTTGTAAATGTAATTTTTAAAGATGTCTTTGTGCAGATGGATTTGAAGGGTTACCATTTGGAAGCCGTGGAAACTGCCCTCTTTGGCTTTGTTGGCCATGTGGTCTACCCGGAAGGGGAAATTGTCCTACCATTAACCCTGGGCTCCCAGAATCTCAAGAAAACGGTGATGACTACTTTTACTGTGGTAGACTCCCCTTCATCATATAATATCATTTTGGGGAGGCCAGCTATGAATGAATTAAAAGCCGTGGCATCTACCTATCACCAAAAGATTAAGTTACCAGTTGGTAGTAAAGTGGGTGAAGTCCGGGGAGACCAACCTTCCTCCTGGAAATGTTATGTAGAAGCTGTCCGGGTAGATCAGAGCAAAGCTAAGAAGGAAGGGAAGAAGGCCCGAACTGATGAAGTAGGTGGAAGAACAGTTGAGAAGGGAGAGGTGCAATTCGTGGCAGAAGAGGAGCAGGAAGTTGTGGAGATTGGACCAGGCCAGCAGATCCGGGTGGCCCGAGATCTTAATATATCCACCCGGGTCAGTCTACTTAACTGTTTAAAGGCTAATATTCATGTTTTTGCTTGGTCCCAACAGGAGTTGACGGGAATCTCTCCCCTGATATCGGAGCACCAACTGAATATCCTCCCTGGATCTCACCCGATAAAGCAAAAAAAGAGACACTTTGGTCCTGAAAAGGACAAAGTTATTGATGAGCAAGTAAAAGAGCTTTTGAAAGCCGGCCACATTCGGGAAATTCAATTTCCTACATGGCTCTCGAATGTGGTATTAGTACCCAAATCTACCGAAAAGTGGCGCATGTGTGTAGACTTCCGCGATCTCAATAAGGCGTGTCCCAAGGATCATTATCCTCTGCCCCGTATTGATCAATTGGTGGATTCTACATCGGGCTTCGAATTATTGAGTTTCATGGACGCATACCAGGGGTATCATCAAATCCCCCTGGCCAAGAGTGATCAGGATAAAGCTAGCTTCATCACCTCGGGAGGTACATTTTGTTATATTGTAATGCCTTTCGGGTTAAAGAATGCAGGAGCTACTTACCACCGTTTGATGAACAAAGTCTTCGAGAAGCAACTGGGACGAAACGTGGAAGTCTATGTGGATGATATCCTGGGCAAGACCCGAGGTTGCCAGCTTTATTGATGATCTAGAAGAAACCTTTGCCACTCTCGTACATTACGGAATCAAGCTTAACCCGGGCAAGTGCATTTTTTGCGTAAAGAGTGGCAAATTCTTGGGATTCATAGTGACAGATCGGGGAATTGAGGTGAATCAGGAGAAAGTCAAATCCGTGCTGTGCATGTCATCTCCTCGATCTGTCAAAGACGTACAAAAGCTGACCGGGAGGATTGCTTCCCTCTCTCGATTTATTTCCCGATCAGCACACAGGAGTTATCCTTTCTTTCAAGTATTGAGAAAGGCACGGCAATTCGGACGGGATGACAAATGTGAACAAGCCTTCCAGGACTTGAAGATTCATCTTGCAGAGCTCCCTGTGTTGGTGAAACCAGAGCCCGGGGAAAAATTATTTGTTTATCTATCCACCACAGAGTATGCTGTCAGCTCGGTTCTAATAAAAGAAGAAGGCTCCGATCAAAAGCCTGTTTATTATGTCAGCCATGCTCTGAGAGAACCCGAGCTCCGGTACAGTGAAGTGGAGAAGATTGCTCTGGCCTTGATCATGACTGCCCGGAAGCTAAGGCCTTACTTCCTGTCACATCGAATAATTGTCTTGACTAATAGTCCTTTAGGCAGGATCATGACTCATTCTGAAGTATCTGGGCGAATGATCAAATGGGCAGTGGAATTAGGAGAGTATGATATCGAATACAAACCCCGGGTGGCCATTAAAGCAAAAGCCTTATCAGACTTTTTGTCCGAGATGGTACAACCAGATGAAGATGAAGTATGGAGGGTGTTTGTGGATGGGGCGTCTAGCCTTGCAGGGTGTGGAGTAGGTGTTGTAGTAGTATCTCCTCCAGGAGAGAAGATTAAGTTGGCTTTAAGAATTGATTCCCGGGTTACTAACAATGAAGCTGAGTATGAAGCTGTCCTTGCTGGAATCCGCGCTACTCAAGAGATTGGAGCTTCCCTTGTTATTTTGTATTCTGATTCACAATTAATCACTCAGCAGATAAAGGGTGCTTATGAAGCTAAAGATGACAGGACGCTCCAATATTTACAGCTCATAAAAACCCAGGCAGCAATCTTTGTGGATTGGAGTATCGAACAAATACCCCGGGAGGAGAATGGAGAGGCGGACGCTCTAGCAAAAATGGCTGCTTCATTATCAGAAGTCAACACCCGGGAAATTTTGCATGTTTCCCGTTTGGTCTTGTCCACCGAGGAAGAAATATTACCAGTGCTCGAGGACTCCTGGATGACGCCATTGATCAAATTCATTACAACCAATGAATTACCTGAAGACAGGACTCGGGCTCAAAAAATCAAGAGACAAGCTCCCAGGTTTGTTCTCTTAAATAAAATCTTATACAGAAGATCATTCCAGGGACCTTTGCTAAAATGCTTATCTGAAGGAGAAGTAGATTATGTTCTCCGAGAATTACATGAGGGATGTTGTGCTGAACATCTCGGAGGAATGGCTTTGGCCCGGAAGACAATGCTTGCCGGGTTCTGGTGGCCAACTCTTAGCCAAAATTCTGCTCGAGTGGTCCAGGCTTGTGAGAGATGTCAACATCACTCAAACTTCCAGCACAGTCCGGCCACTCCCATGAAGCCTATCTGGGCATCTTGCCCCTTTGATCAATGGGGCATAGATATTGTTGGCCCTTTCCCAACTGCCCGGGCTCAAAAGAAGTTCTTGCTGGTGGCTGTGGATTACTTTTCCAAATGGGTAGAAGCCGAGCCATTGGCTAAAATCACTGAACAGGAAGTATTGAAATTTTTGTGGAAGAACATTGTGTGCCGATTTGGAGTGCCCAGAAGACTAATCTCAGATAATGGGAGACAATTTCAGGGCAAAGGAATTACATCTTGGTGTCATGAAATGAAAATCACTCAGTCTTTTACTTCTGTTGCCTACCCTCAAGCTAATGGTCAAACAGAAGTTATTAACAGAATTATTGTACAAGCATTGAAAACCAGGCTACAAGGCAAGGGAAAAGACTGGGTGGAAGAATTACCCAGTGTTCTCTGGGCGTACAGAACTACTCCCCGAGCGCCAACTCAAGAAACTCCCTTCAACTTGGTGTATGGTTCAGAAGCAGTCCTTCCTGTGGAAATTGGGCAAACTTCTTCCCGGGAAGAATCTTACCCAGACAGCAATGATCAAAGCCGGGCCATGGAATTGGATTTGGTAGAAGAGAAAAGAGATCGAGCAATAATTCGAATGGAAGCATACCGAGGTCGTGTCATGAAAGCATATAATAAAAAGGTCCGAGTTCGAGATTTTCAAATAGGGGATCTAGTCATGAAGAAAGTTAATCCTGCCGAGGATGTTGGGAAATTAGAAGCTCGGTGGGAAGGACCTTATAAAATCATCCGGAAAGTAAGCTCAGGATCTTTCTATTTAGAAGATGCGCAAGGACGCTCTCCCAAAAGGCCTTGGAATGTATTTAATTTAAAGCAGTACTATGCTTAACAGATGTAATTGATTGGTTGAAGATATAATGAAAGACCTGTTTTTCTCAGCAAGAAGTATCATATTATTTGTCATATCTAAAAGCCCATGGCACTACACCCTGGCTCGGGGAACCACACCTCGCCCATTCACAAGTCCCGGGACATGTTCCCCGGCCCAAGGCTCCTTACCTTGGCTCTAAAAGCCCAGGGCACTACACCCTGGCTCGGGGGACCACACCTCGACCATTCACAAGTCCCGGGACATGTTCCCCGGCCCAAGGCTCCTTACATTGGCTCTAAAAGCCCAGGGCATTACACCCTGGCTCGGGGGACCACACCTCGACCATTCACAAGTCCAGGGACATGTTCCCCGGCCCAA